>NW_028294641.1:0-81497 GCF_964341445.2 Mesoplodon mirus
GCGACAGCACGCAGGCTGACTTGGTGCCTGGAGGCCAGCCAGGTTGGTCCCAGCCAGGGCACTCTTCTGGACGCTTTCCATTTCCCTGCCTGAGATACACCTCCTGTCCCGGCCCCCACTGCTTTTTTCCTTCCTCACCTCTGCCCGGGGAGAAATTCCAGTGTAAGGTATGGGTGACACATCCTCTTCTTTAGCAGTTGGCAGCCTGGCAATTCCTGCAGAAAGTCCAGCAGAGCCCCAACTCACCGGACCAACCACAAAGCCGTGGCCCCTCACTCCCTCCCACCAGCACAGCCCCGAGACTGCTGACGGGGCAGAGAATATGGCATCAGGCACAGCTGCAGGGGCTCTTGCTGCCTGGAGTGGTGTTCATATTGACCTCAACACAGGAACACCTGGGGAGGGCTGGCCGGCATGGTCAGGCTGCCCAGGTCAGCCAATCCTCACCCCTCAGGGGCTCACATTGCAGAAAATGGACCTCGCTGAACCGGCCAGGTCCAAGGAACAGGTGTGGGCTCCTGAGAGTCAGGATAGATAAGGGGCTGCAGCTCTGGCTTGTTTTCTAATCATTTTATCTGGCCCATGAGTGGGAGACAACTTCAAGAAGACCCTCTCCTAATGAGAGGAACCGAGGAGTCAGGGAGAGGAGGGGTGATGGTTGGAGATAGAGGCCTGGTGTCCCGGCTGCAGTGGAAGTCTCTGGAAGACCAGGCAGAGGGAGGCCGCACAGAGTGATGCCCAGGGTCACAGACCTTTCGGAGCTGCTGTTTGTTAGCTCAAGTCCTGCTCTGAGGTGCTCTGTGTCAGCTCTGAGTGACAGGCCATCTGGGGTGCTCTGCAATGAGGGCTATGTGCACGGTGCCTGTGTGCCCAGCCCTGCCGTGGTATCTGCTCAGGGGAGCTCCATATCCTGGGAGGGGCCTGATCACGAGACCCCATGGGCTGCTGGGTAGTTGCACAGGTGAGCTCCATAACCTGGGAGTGGCGTGACCATGAGAGCCTCGTGGGCTGATGGGTAGTTGCACAGGTGAGCTCCATAACCTGGGAGTGGCGTGACCATGAGAGCCCCGTGGGCTGATGGGAAGTTGCACAGGGGAGTTCCATAACCTGGCATTGCCCTGACCACGAGAGCCCCGTGGGCTGCTGGGGACCTGGTAAAGGATGTCAGGACACTCAGTGAAGCCACCGAGGATATACATCCAGTAGTTCCTAATTCCTACACCCTGCTGGTCATTCTACCATCCACCAGGACATGGTATTCTGTATTAGACTTCAACGATGCCTTCTTCTGTATTCCATTGGCCCCAGAAAGGCTCTGCTGCCCTAGTAACCAGGTTTGGCAATGGAGAAATGCTGCCGCCTTGTGGCCATTTCCCACAGCAGCAGCTTTAAACCCAGTGCTAATGGTCACTAAGTATTCACACTCATTGCAGGCCTGTGAATGACACCTGCCCTCAAAAACAATCCTGGGGTCGAACATTGACCCAAAAATTCAAAAGAGGGCAACCATCCAAGAAGACAATTTCAAGAGGTTAATTGTACTCTCCGTTTTTTTCTGTTTTTCTGTACCAGAAATGGAAAAAGGCATGGAAAAATGCTGAACATTAGGAATAATTAAAGATATGCAAATCCAAATTACAAAAACCTATCAGCTCACACCAGTCAGAATGGTCATCGACAAAAATTCTGCAAACAATAAATGCTGACGGGGTTTTGGAGAAATGCCTACCCTTGGTTCAACGTGGGACATGGTAAGAGCCAGTAATGAAAACCAAAAAAATCAGGTGCCTTGTAAAGGTAAATACTGAGCTACCATTCAATCAAACATACCCACTGCTGGGCCTATCACCTGAGGGCATGAGAATCAAAAAGACACAGGCTGGGCTTCACTGGTGGCGCAGTGTTTGAGAGTCCACCTGCCAATGCAGGGGACACGGGTTCATGCCCCGGTTCAGGAAGATCCCACATGCCGCGGAGCGGCTGGTCCCGTGAGCTATGGCTGCTGGGCCTGCGCGTCCGGAGCGTGTGCACTGCAATGGGAGGTTCCACGGCAGTGAGAGGCCCACATACCACAAAAAAAGACACAGCCTGGCAATCCAGCACTCCAGCAATATTTACCATAGCCAACACTTGGAAGCTACGAAAATGTCCATCAACAGAGGAATGCACAAAGAAGAAGTGGTCCATGTACACAATGGAATATGACTCCAATTAAAAAATACATAAATTCAATTTATAAAACAAACATAAGTAAGGAGACATCAGCTTTCGGGGGCACATTCCACTCTAATATATCACCGAGGAACACCACTGCCAGGATGGTCTGTTTCCCTAGTTACCAGATTGGGAAAAGGAAAAATGCTGCCGCCCTCTGGCCGTTACTTGCAACAGCAGCTTTAAAACCTGTGCTAAGGGTCACTTCATATGCACCAGTACTGGAGGGCTGTGAATGAAACCTGCCCTCAAAATGTCTTGAGGGAGGTAATGGCCAAAATATTTCTAAATGTCAAACATACTTCACGAAAACTATTTGAAGAGGTAAGCTGTACTCACAGTTTGAAGAAAAAAAGGACATGCCAGAAAGTTCAATTTCAAGGAATTATGAGACGCATGCAAATCCAACCACAAAGTGGTATCAGCTCACACTAGTCAGAATAGACATCAGCGAAAATACTACAAACAATAAACGCTGAAGTTGTTGGGGAGAAGGGCATAACCTCAACTTTAAGTGGGACGTGACCTGGTAAGAGCCACTACTGAGAACAGAATGGAGGTGCCTCTACAAGGTAAACATTTTGCTACCATATGATCCAGCAGGCCCACTCCTGGGCCTATAACCTAAGAAGACAGAATTGGAAAGACACAGGCAGGCAAATGTGCATTGCCGCAGCATTACAATAGCCATGACATGGAAGCAGCCAAAAAGTCCATCAACAGATGAGTGGACAAAGAAGAACTGGTACATGTCCAGACAGAATATTAGCCAAGGAAAAAAAGGACACAATGCCATCTGCTGCACCGTAGATGAGTCTAGAGCTAATCACGTGACTTGTAGTAAGTCAGAAAGAGAAAGACACATATCTATTGATATCACTTATAGGTGTTACCGAAAAATTGATACCAGTGAAGATATTTCCACGGAGAAGGGCAATCACAGATTCATTAAACAAACTTATGGATCACCAATGGGAAAGTGTGAGGATTGGATACATTAGGATATTGGGGTTAACAGACATATACAAACACAGGTGAAATATATAATCACCAAACACCCACGGAATACCAAGAGAAGACTACTCAACATCCTGTCATAACGTACATGGGGAAAGGACCCCAGGAAGAACAGACATATGTATATGTGTAAAAGAACCACATCTTGCACACCTACAACAAGCCAAACATTGTAATCAAACTTGCCGTGATAAAAAAATAAAAATCAAATTAAGAAAGCGAACAAGAAGTAGTGAGACAAACTTAAGGGGCTTTTTCCTGGCACATTCCATTCTAAATTACAACCTGGAACACGACTTCCATTGAGGCTCTGTTGCCCTAGTAACCAGGTTTGGTAAAGGAGAACTGCTGCCACCTTGTGGCCGTTTCACACAACAGCAGCTTTCATCCCAGGGCTAATGGTCATTTGATATTCAAGATAATTGCAGGCCTGTAAATGACACCTGCCCTGAAAACAAATCCTGGGGTCGTATATCGACCAAAATATTCAACAGACTTCCATATTTCAAAACGACAGTTTCAAGAGGCATATTTTACACACATTTGTGTTCTGCTTCTTTTTCTTTCTTTCTTTCTTTTGTTAAAAAACGGGAATGGAAAAAGGCAACCCTCCGAATGGGAGGAAATATTTGCAAACGAATCAATGGACAAACGTTTAATCTCCAGTATATATAAACAGCTCATGCAGCTTCATAGTAAAAAAAAAAAACCAACAAACCAATATAAAAATGGGTAGACGATCTAAATAGATATTTCTTCAAAGAACACACAGACATGGCCAAGATGCACATGAAAAGCTGCTCAACATCACTAATTATTAAAGTAATGCAAATCAAAACTACAATGAGCTATCACCTCACACCTGTTAGAATGGGCATCATCAGAAATTCTACAAACAACAAATGCTGGGGAGGGTGTGGACAAAAGGAACCCTCTTCCACTATTGGTGGGAATGTAAATTGATACAGTCACTATGGAGAACAGTATGGAGGTTCCTTAAAAAAGTAAAAATAGAATTACCATATGATCCAGCAATCCCACTTCTGGGCATATACCCAGAGAAAACCATAAATCAAAAAGACACATTCACCACAATGTTCATTGCAGCACTATTCACCATAGCCAGGTAATGGAAGCAACCTAAATGCCCACAGATAGTCGAATGGATAAACATGTGGTACATATATAAAATGGAATATTACTCAGCCATACAAAGGAATGAAACTGGGTCATTTGTAGAGACGTCGATGGATCTAGAGACTGTCATACAGAGTGAAGGAAGTCAGAAAGAGAAAAACAACTATTGTATATTAATGCATATATGTGGAACCTAGAAAAATGGTACAGATGAACCGGTTTGCAGGGCAGAAATAGAGACACAGAGGCAGAGAACAAACGTATGGACACCAAGGGGAGGAAGCCATGTGGTGGTGGTGGTGGGATGAGTTGGGAGATTGGGATTGACCTGTATACATGTATATGTATAAAATAGATAACTAATAATAACCTGCTGTGTAAATAAATAAATAAAATAAAATTTCAAAATTTTTAAAAATAAATAAATTTTTAAAATAAAACAGAAAAAGTTCTTCCCTTCACACAGATGTATTTATATGAATGAATTATTTCCATGCTTATATCTATAAATACATAAAAGAGGAATAAAATCTACCTTGAACCAAAAAAAAAAAAACACAGAACCCACGAGTTATAGAGAGGAAAACCCTATCAGGGCACTTGCTCCAGCGGTAAACAATTCTGAAGTTGGTCACAGGTGGGGAATCACCTCCCATGCAGCCAGCAGCCCCCACGCAAGGAGCGTCCTCATTGCAAAGCTGGGGGACCGTGCCGAGGCGTCTGTGAGTAAACGTGAGCTGAGCCCCAGGCCAGCTGCTGCTGAACTGTTCCCACCCTTCCCAGGTAAAACACCTGAATATGTACAAGGACCTGAAAGCCTAGAGGAAGGGCCGTTGGGCCACGCCAGCGACAGCACGCAGGCTGACTTGGTGCCTGGAGGCCAGCCAGGTTGGTCCCAGCCAGGGCACTCTTCTGGACGCTTTCCATTTCCCTGCCTGAGATACACCTCCTGTCCCGGCCCCCACTGCTTTTTTCCTTCCTCACCTCTGCCCGGGGAGAAATTCCAGTGTAAGGTATGGGTGACACATCCTCTTCTTTAGCAGTTGGCAGCCTGGCAATTCCTGCAGAAAGTCCAGCAGAGCCCCACTCACACCGGACCAACCACAAAGCCGTGGCCCCTCACTCCCTCCCACCAGCACAGCCCCGAGACTGCTGACGGGGCAGAGAATATGGCATCAGGCACAGCTGCAGGGGCTCTTGCTGCCTGGAGTGGTGTTCATATTGACCTCAACACAGGAACACCTGGGGAGGGCTGGCCGGCATGGTCAGGCTGCCCAGGTCAGCCAATCCTCACCCCTCAGGGGCTCACATTGCAGAAAATGGACCTCGCTGAACCGGCCAGGTCCAAGGAACAGGTGTGGGCTCCTGAGAGTCAGGATAGATAAGGGGCTGCAGCTCTGGCTTGTTTTCTAATCATTTTATCTGGCCCATGAGTGGGAGACAACTTCAAGAAGACCCTCTCCTAATGAGAGGAACCGAGGAGTCAGGGAGAGGAGGGGTGATGGTTGGAGATAGAGGCCTGGTGTCCCGGCTGCAGTGGAAGTCTCTGGAAGACCAGGCAGAGGGAGGCCGCACAGAGTGATGCCCAGGGTCACAGACCTTTCGGAGCTGCTGTTTGTTAGCTCAAGTCCTGCTCTGAGGTGCTCTGTGTCAGCTCTGAGTGACAGGCCATCTGGGGTGCTCTGCAATGAGGGCTATGTGCACGGTGCCTGTGTGCCCAGCCCTGCCGTGGTATCTGCTCAGGGGAGCTCCATATCCTGGGAGGGGCCTGATCACGAGACCCCATGGGCTGCTGGGTAGTTGCACAGGTGAGCTCCATAACCTGGGAGTGGCGTGACCATGAGAGCCTCGTGGGCTGATGGGTAGTTGCACAGGTGAGCTCCATAACCTGGGAGTGGCGTGACCATGAGAGCCCCGTGGGCTGATGGGAAGTTGCACAGGGGAGTTCCATAACCTGGCATTGCCCTGACCACGAGAGCCCCGTGGGCTGCTGGGGACCTGGTAAAGGATGTCAGGACACTCAGTGAAGCCACCGAGGATATACATCCAGTAGTTCCTAATTCCTACACCCTGCTGGTCATTCTACCATCCACCAGGACATGGTATTCTGTATTAGACTTCAACGATGCCTTCTTCTGTATTCCATTGGCCCCAGAAAGGCTCTGCTGCCCTAGTAACCAGGTTTGGCAATGGAGAAATGCTGCCGCCTTGTGGCCATTTCCCACAGCAGCAGCTTTAAACCCAGTGCTAATGGTCACTAAGTATTCACACTCATTGCAGGCCTGTGAATGACACCTGCCCTCAAAAACAATCCTGGGGTCGAACATTGACCCAAAAATTCAAAAGAGGGCAACCATCCAAGAAGACAATTTCAAGAGGTTAATTGTACTCTCCGTTTTTTTCTGTTTTTCTGTACCAGAAATGGAAAAAGGCATGGAAAAATGCTGAACATTAGGAATAATTAAAGATATGCAAATCCAAATTACAAAAACCTATCAGCTCACACCAGTCAGAATGGTCATCGACAAAAATTCTGCAAACAATAAATGCTGACGGGGTTTTGGAGAAATGCCTACCCTTGGTTCAACGTGGGACATGGTAAGAGCCAGTAATGAAAACCAAAAAAATCAGGTGCCTTGTAAAGGTAAATACTGAGCTACCATTCAATCAAACATACCCACTGCTGGGCCTATCACCTGAGGGCATGAGAATCAAAAAGACACAGGCTGGGCTTCACTGGTGGCGCAGTGTTTGAGAGTCCACCTGCCAATGCAGGGGACACGGGTTCATGCCCCGGTTCAGGAAGATCCCACATGCCGCGGAGCGGCTGGTCCCGTGAGCTATGGCTGCTGGGCCTGCGCGTCCGGAGCGTGTGCACTGCAATGGGAGGTTCCACGGCAGTGAGAGGCCCACATACCACAAAAAAAGACACAGCCTGGCAATCCAGCACTCCAGCAATATTTACCATAGCCAACACTTGGAAGCTACGAAAATGTCCATCAACAGAGGAATGCACAAAGAAGAAGTGGTCCATGTACACAATGGAATATGACTCCAATTAAAAAATACATAAATTCAATTTATAAAACAAACATAAGTAAGGAGACATCAGCTTTCGGGGGCACATTCCACTCTAATATATCACCGAGGAACACCACTGCCAGGATGGTCTGTTTCCCTAGTTACCAGATTGGGAAAAGGAAAAATGCTGCCGCCCTCTGGCCGTTACTTGCAACAGCAGCTTTAAAACCTGTGCTAAGGGTCACTTCATATGCACCAGTACTGGAGGGCTGTGAATGAAACCTGCCCTCAAAATGTCTTGAGGGAGGTAATGGCCAAAATATTTCTAAATGTCAAACATACTTCACGAAAACTATTTGAAGAGGTAAGCTGTACTCACAGTTTGAAGAAAAAAAGGACATGCCAGAAAGTTCAATTTCAAGGAATTATGAGACGCATGCAAATCCAACCACAAAGTGGTATCAGCTCACACTAGTCAGAATAGACATCAGCGAAAATACTACAAACAATAAACGCTGAAGTTGTTGGGGAGAAGGGCATAACCTCAACTTTAAGTGGGACGTGACCTGGTAAGAGCCACTACTGAGAACAGAATGGAGGTGCCTCTACAAGGTAAACATTTTGCTACCATATGATCCAGCAGGCCCACTCCTGGGCCTATAACCTAAGAAGACAGAATTGGAAAGACACAGGCAGGCAAATGTGCATTGCCGCAGCATTACAATAGCCATGACATGGAAGCAGCCAAAAAGTCCATCAACAGATGAGTGGACAAAGAAGAACTGGTACATGTCCAGACAGAATATTAGCCAAGGAAAAAAAGGACACAATGCCATCTGCTGCACCGTAGATGAGTCTAGAGCTAATCACGTGACTTGTAGTAAGTCAGAAAGAGAAAGACACATATCTATTGATATCACTTATAGGTGTTACCGAAAAATTGATACCAGTGAAGATATTTCCACGGAGAAGGGCAATCACAGATTCATTAAACAAACTTATGGATCACCAATGGGAAAGTGTGAGGATTGGATACATTAGGATATTGGGGTTAACAGACATATACAAACACAGGTGAAATATATAATCACCAAACACCCACGGAATACCAAGAGAAGACTACTCAACATCCTGTCATAACGTACATGGGGAAAGGACCCCAGGAAGAACAGACATATGTATATGTGTAAAAGAACCACATCTTGCACACCTACAACAAGCCAAACATTGTAATCAAACTTGCCGTGATAAAAAAATAAAAATCAAATTAAGAAAGCGAACAAGAAGTAGTGAGACAAACTTAAGGGGCTTTTTCCTGGCACATTCCATTCTAAATTACAACCTGGAACACGACTTCCATTGAGGCTCTGTTGCCCTAGTAACCAGGTTTGGTAAAGGAGAACTGCTGCCACCTTGTGGCCGTTTCACACAACAGCAGCTTTCATCCCAGGGCTAATGGTCATTTGATATTCAAGATAATTGCAGGCCTGTAAATGACACCTGCCCTGAAAACAAATCCTGGGGTCGTATATCGACCAAAATATTCAACAGACTTCCATATTTCAAAACGACAGTTTCAAGAGGCATATTTTACACACATTTGTGTTCTGCTTCTTTTTCTTTCTTTCTTTCTTTTGTTAAAAAACGGGAATGGAAAAAGGCAACCCTCCGAATGGGAGGAAATATTTGCAAACGAATCAATGGACAAACGTTTAATCTCCAGTATATATAAACAGCTCATGCAGCTTCATAGTAAAAAAAAAAAACCAACAAACCAATATAAAAATGGGTAGACGATCTAAATAGATATTTCTTCAAAGAACACACAGACATGGCCAAGATGCACATGAAAAGCTGCTCAACATCACTAATTATTAAAGTAATGCAAATCAAAACTACAATGAGCTATCACCTCACACCTGTTAGAATGGGCATCATCAGAAATTCTACAAACAACAAATGCTGGGGAGGGTGTGGACAAAAGGAACCCTCTTCCACTATTGGTGGGAATGTAAATTGATACAGTCACTATGGAGAACAGTATGGAGGTTCCTTAAAAAAGTAAAAATAGAATTACCATATGATCCAGCAATCCCACTTCTGGGCATATACCCAGAGAAAACCATAAATCAAAAAGACACATTCACCACAATGTTCATTGCAGCACTATTCACCATAGCCAGGTAATGGAAGCAACCTAAATGCCCACAGATAGTCGAATGGATAAACATGTGGTACATATATAAAATGGAATATTACTCAGCCATACAAAGGAATGAAACTGGGTCATTTGTAGAGACGTCGATGGATCTAGAGACTGTCATACAGAGTGAAGGAAGTCAGAAAGAGAAAAACAACTATTGTATATTAATGCATATATGTGGAACCTAGAAAAATGGTACAGATGAACCGGTTTGCAGGGCAGAAATAGAGACACAGAGGCAGAGAACAAACGTATGGACACCAAGGGGAGGAAGCCATGTGGTGGTGGTGGTGGGATGAGTTGGGAGATTGGGATTGACCTGTATACATGTATATGTATAAAATAGATAACTAATAATAACCTGCTGTGTAAATAAATAAATAAAATAAAATTTCAAAATTTTTAAAAATAAATAAATTTTTAAAATAAAACAGAAAAAGTTCTTCCCTTCACACAGATGTATTTATATGAATGAATTATTTCCATGCTTATATCTATAAATACATAAAAGAGGAATAAAATCTACCTTGAACCAAAAAAAAAAAAACACAGAACCCACGAGTTATAGAGAGGAAAACCCTATCAGGGCACTTGCTCCAGCGGTAAACAATTCTGAAGTTGGTCACAGGTGGGGAATCACCTCCCATGCAGCCAGCAGCCCCCACGCAAGGAGCGTCCTCATTGCAAAGCTGGGGGACCGTGCCGAGGCGTCTGTGAGTAAACGTGAGCTGAGCCCCAGGCCAGCTGCTGCTGAACTGTTCCCACCCTTCCCAGGTAAAACACCTGAATATGTACAAGGACCTGAAAGCCTAGAGGAAGGGCCGTTGGGCCACGCCAGCGACAGCACGCAGGCTGACTTGGTGCCTGGAGGCCAGCCAGGTTGGTCCCAGCCAGGGCACTCTTCTGGACGCTTTCCATTTCCCTGCCTGAGATACACCTCCTGTCCCGGCCCCCACTGCTTTTTTCCTTCCTCACCTCTGCCCGGGGAGAAATTCCAGTGTAAGGTATGGGTGACACATCCTCTTCTTTAGCAGTTGGCAGCCTGGCAATTCCTGCAGAAAGTCCAGCAGAGCCCCACTCACACCGGACCAACCACAAAGCCGTGGCCCCTCACTCCCTCCCACCAGCACAGCCCCGAGACTGCTGACGGGGCAGAGAATATGGCATCAGGCACAGCTGCAGGGGCTCTTGCTGCCTGGAGTGGTGTTCATATTGACCTCAACACAGGAACACCTGGGGAGGGCTGGCCGGCATGGTCAGGCTGCCCAGGTCAGCCAATCCTCACCCCTCAGGGGCTCACATTGCAGAAAATGGACCTCGCTGAACCGGCCAGGTCCAAGGAACAGGTGTGGGCTCCTGAGAGTCAGGATAGATAAGGGGCTGCAGCTCTGGCTTGTTTTCTAATCATTTTATCTGGCCCATGAGTGGGAGACAACTTCAAGAAGACCCTCTCCTAATGAGAGGAACCGAGGAGTCAGGGAGAGGAGGGGTGATGGTTGGAGATAGAGGCCTGGTGTCCCGGCTGCAGTGGAAGTCTCTGGAAGACCAGGCAGAGGGAGGCCGCACAGAGTGATGCCCAGGGTCACAGACCTTTCGGAGCTGCTGTTTGTTAGCTCAAGTCCTGCTCTGAGGTGCTCTGTGTCAGCTCTGAGTGACAGGCCATCTGGGGTGCTCTGCAATGAGGGCTATGTGCACGGTGCCTGTGTGCCCAGCCCTGCCGTGGTATCTGCTCAGGGGAGCTCCATATCCTGGGAGGGGCCTGATCACGAGACCCCATGGGCTGCTGGGTAGTTGCACAGGTGAGCTCCATAACCTGGGAGTGGCGTGACCATGAGAGCCTCGTGGGCTGATGGGTAGTTGCACAGGTGAGCTCCATAACCTGGGAGTGGCGTGACCATGAGAGCCCCGTGGGCTGATGGGAAGTTGCACAGGGGAGTTCCATAACCTGGCATTGCCCTGACCACGAGAGCCCCGTGGGCTGCTGGGGACCTGGTAAAGGATGTCAGGACACTCAGTGAAGCCACCGAGGATATACATCCAGTAGTTCCTAATTCCTACACCCTGCTGGTCATTCTACCATCCACCAGGACATGGTATTCTGTATTAGACTTCAACGATGCCTTCTTCTGTATTCCATTGGCCCCAGAAAGGCTCTGCTGCCCTAGTAACCAGGTTTGGCAATGGAGAAATGCTGCCGCCTTGTGGCCATTTCCCACAGCAGCAGCTTTAAACCCAGTGCTAATGGTCACTAAGTATTCACACTCATTGCAGGCCTGTGAATGACACCTGCCCTCAAAAACAATCCTGGGGTCGAACATTGACCCAAAAATTCAAAAGAGGGCAACCATCCAAGAAGACAATTTCAAGAGGTTAATTGTACTCTCCGTTTTTTTCTGTTTTTCTGTACCAGAAATGGAAAAAGGCATGGAAAAATGCTGAACATTAGGAATAATTAAAGATATGCAAATCCAAATTACAAAAACCTATCAGCTCACACCAGTCAGAATGGTCATCGACAAAAATTCTGCAAACAATAAATGCTGACGGGGTTTTGGAGAAATGCCTACCCTTGGTTCAACGTGGGACATGGTAAGAGCCAGTAATGAAAACCAAAAAAATCAGGTGCCTTGTAAAGGTAAATACTGAGCTACCATTCAATCAAACATACCCACTGCTGGGCCTATCACCTGAGGGCATGAGAATCAAAAAGACACAGGCTGGGCTTCACTGGTGGCGCAGTGTTTGAGAGTCCACCTGCCAATGCAGGGGACACGGGTTCATGCCCCGGTTCAGGAAGATCCCACATGCCGCGGAGCGGCTGGTCCCGTGAGCTATGGCTGCTGGGCCTGCGCGTCCGGAGCGTGTGCACTGCAATGGGAGGTTCCACGGCAGTGAGAGGCCCACATACCACAAAAAAAGACACAGCCTGGCAATCCAGCACTCCAGCAATATTTACCATAGCCAACACTTGGAAGCTACGAAAATGTCCATCAACAGAGGAATGCACAAAGAAGAAGTGGTCCATGTACACAATGGAATATGACTCCAATTAAAAAATACATAAATTCAATTTATAAAACAAACATAAGTAAGGAGACATCAGCTTTCGGGGGCACATTCCACTCTAATATATCACCGAGGAACACCACTGCCAGGATGGTCTGTTTCCCTAGTTACCAGATTGGGAAAAGGAAAAATGCTGCCGCCCTCTGGCCGTTACTTGCAACAGCAGCTTTAAAACCTGTGCTAAGGGTCACTTCATATGCACCAGTACTGGAGGGCTGTGAATGAAACCTGCCCTCAAAATGTCTTGAGGGAGGTAATGGCCAAAATATTTCTAAATGTCAAACATACTTCACGAAAACTATTTGAAGAGGTAAGCTGTACTCACAGTTTGAAGAAAAAAAGGACATGCCAGAAAGTTCAATTTCAAGGAATTATGAGACGCATGCAAATCCAACCACAAAGTGGTATCAGCTCACACTAGTCAGAATAGACATCAGCGAAAATACTACAAACAATAAACGCTGAAGTTGTTGGGGAGAAGGGCATAACCTCAACTTTAAGTGGGACGTGACCTGGTAAGAGCCACTACTGAGAACAGAATGGAGGTGCCTCTACAAGGTAAACATTTTGCTACCATATGATCCAGCAGGCCCACTCCTGGGCCTATAACCTAAGAAGACAGAATTGGAAAGACACAGGCAGGCAAATGTGCATTGCCGCAGCATTACAATAGCCATGACATGGAAGCAGCCAAAAAGTCCATCAACAGATGAGTGGACAAAGAAGAACTGGTACATGTCCAGACAGAATATTAGCCAAGGAAAAAAAGGACACAATGCCATCTGCTGCACCGTAGATGAGTCTAGAGCTAATCACGTGACTTGTAGTAAGTCAGAAAGAGAAAGACACATATCTATTGATATCACTTATAGGTGTTACCGAAAAATTGATACCAGTGAAGATATTTCCACGGAGAAGGGCAATCACAGATTCATTAAACAAACTTATGGATCACCAATGGGAAAGTGTGAGGATTGGATACATTAGGATATTGGGGTTAACAGACATATACAAACACAGGTGAAATATATAATCACCAAACACCCACGGAATACCAAGAGAAGACTACTCAACATCCTGTCATAACGTACATGGGGAAAGGACCCCAGGAAGAACAGACATATGTATATGTGTAAAAGAACCACATCTTGCACACCTACAACAAGCCAAACATTGTAATCAAACTTGCCGTGATAAAAAAATAAAAATCAAATTAAGAAAGCGAACAAGAAGTAGTGAGACAAACTTAAGGGGCTTTTTCCTGGCACATTCCATTCTAAATTACAACCTGGAACACGACTTCCATTGAGGCTCTGTTGCCCTAGTAACCAGGTTTGGTAAAGGAGAACTGCTGCCACCTTGTGGCCGTTTCACACAACAGCAGCTTTCATCCCAGGGCTAATGGTCATTTGATATTCAAGATAATTGCAGGCCTGTAAATGACACCTGCCCTGAAAACAAATCCTGGGGTCGTATATCGACCAAAATATTCAACAGACTTCCATATTTCAAAACGACAGTTTCAAGAGGCATATTTTACACACATTTGTGTTCTGCTTCTTTTTCTTTCTTTCTTTCTTTTGTTAAAAAACGGGAATGGAAAAAGGCAACCCTCCGAATGGGAGGAAATATTTGCAAACGAATCAATGGACAAACGTTTAATCTCCAGTATATATAAACAGCTCATGCAGCTTCATAGTAAAAAAAAAAAACCAACAAACCAATATAAAAATGGGTAGACGATCTAAATAGATATTTCTTCAAAGAACACACAGACATGGCCAAGATGCACATGAAAAGCTGCTCAACATCACTAATTATTAAAGTAATGCAAATCAAAACTACAATGAGCTATCACCTCACACCTGTTAGAATGGGCATCATCAGAAATTCTACAAACAACAAATGCTGGGGAGGGTGTGGACAAAAGGAACCCTCTTCCACTATTGGTGGGAATGTAAATTGATACAGTCACTATGGAGAACAGTATGGAGGTTCCTTAAAAAAGTAAAAATAGAATTACCATATGATCCAGCAATCCCACTTCTGGGCATATACCCAGAGAAAACCATAAATCAAAAAGACACATTCACCACAATGTTCATTGCAGCACTATTCACCATAGCCAGGTAATGGAAGCAACCTAAATGCCCACAGATAGTCGAATGGATAAACATGTGGTACATATATAAAATGGAATATTACTCAGCCATACAAAGGAATGAAACTGGGTCATTTGTAGAGACGTCGATGGATCTAGAGACTGTCATACAGAGTGAAGGAAGTCAGAAAGAGAAAAACAACTATTGTATATTAATGCATATATGTGGAACCTAGAAAAATGGTACAGATGAACCGGTTTGCAGGGCAGAAATAGAGACACAGAGGCAGAGAACAAACGTATGGACACCAAGGGGGGGAAGCCATGTGGTGGTGGTGGTGGGATGAGTTGGGAGATTGGGATTGACCTGTATACATGTATATGTATAAAATAGATAACTAATAATAACCTGCTGTGTAAATAAATAAATAAAATAAAATTTCAAAATTTTTAAAAATAAATAAATTTTTAAAATAAAACAGAAAAAGTTCTTCCCTTCACACAGATGTATTTATATGAATGAATTATTTCCATGCTTATATCTATAAATACATAAAAGAGGAAGAAAATCTACCTTGAACCAAAAAAAAAAAAAACACAGAACCCACGAGTTATAGAGAGGAAAACCCTATCAGGGCACTTGCTCCAGCGGTAAACAATTCTGAAGTTGGTCACAGGTGGGGAATCACCTCCCATGCAGCCAGCAGCCCCCACGCAAGGAGCGTCCTCATTGCAAAGCTGGGGGACCGTGCCGAGGCGTCTGTGAGTAAACGTGAGCTGAGCCCCAGGCCAGCTGCTGCTGAACTGTTCCCACCCTTCCCAGGTAAAACACCTGAATATGTACAAGGACCTGAAAGCCTAGAGGAAGGGCCGTTGGGCCACACCAGCGACAGCACGCAGGCTGACTTGGTGCCTGGAGGCCAGCCAGGTTGGTCCCAGCCAGGGCACTCTTCTGGACGCTTTCCATTTCCCTGCCTGAGATACACCTCCTGTCCCGGCCCCCACTGCTTTTTTCCTTCCTCACCTCTGCCCGGGGAGAAATTCCAGTGTAAGGTATGGGTGACACATCCTCTTCTTTAGCAGTTGGCAGCCTGGCAATTCCTGCAGAAAGTCCAGCAGAGCCCCACTCACACCGGACCAACCACAAAGCCGTGGCCCCTCACTCCCTCCCACCAGCACAGCCCCGAGACTGCTGACGGGGCAGAGAATATGGCATCAGGCACAGCTGCAGGGGCTCTTGCTGCCTGGAGTGGTGTTCATATTGACCTCAACACAGGAACACCTGGGGAGGGCTGGCCGGCATGGTCAGGCTGCCCAGGTCAGCCAATCCTCACCCCTCAGGGGCTCACATTGCAGAAAATGGACCTCGCTGAACCGGCCAGGTCCAAGGAACAGGTGTGGGCTCCTGAGAGTCAGGATAGATAAGGGGCTGCAGCTCTGGCTTGTTTTCTAATCATTTTATCTGGCCCATGAGTGGGAGACAACTTCAAGAAGACCCTCTCCTAATGAGAGGAACCGAGGAGTCAGGGAGAGGAGGGGTGATGGTTGGAGATAGAGGCCTGGTGTCCCGGCTGCAGTGGAAGTCTCTGGAAGACCAGGCAGAGGGAGGCCGCACAGAGTGATGCCCAGGGTCACAGACCTTTCGGAGCTGCTGTTTGTTACATCAAATCCTGCTCTGAGGTGCTCTGTGTCAGCTCTGAGTGACAGGCCATCTGGGGTGCTCTGCAATGAGGGCTATGTGCACGGTGCCTGTGTGCCCAGCCCTGCCGTGGTATCTGCTCATGGGAGCTCCATATCCTGGAAGGGGCCTGATCACGAGACCCCATGGGCTGCTGGGTAGTTGCACAGGTGAGCTCCATAACCTGGGAGTGGCGTGACCATGAGAGCCTCGTGGGCTGATGGGTAGTTGCACAGGTGAGCTCCATAACCTGGGAGTGGCGTGACCATGAGAGCCCCGTGGGCTGATGGGAAGTTGCACAGGGGAGTTCCATAACCTGGCATTGCCCTGACCACGAGAGCCCCGTGGGCTGCTGGGGACCTGGTAAAGGATGTCAGGACACTCAGTGAAGCCACCGAGGATATACATCCAGTAGTTCCTAATTCCTACACCCTGCTGGTCATTCTACCATCCACCAGGACATGGTATTCTGTATTAGACTTCAACGATGCCTTCTTCTGTATTCCATTGGCCCCAGAAAGGCTCTGCTGCCCTAGTAACCAGGTTTGGCAATGGAGAAATGCTGCCGCCTTGTGGCCATTTCCCACAGCAGCAGCTTTAAACCCAGTGCTAATGGTCACTAAGTATTCACACTCATTGCAGGCCTGTGAATGACACCTGCCCTCAAAAACAATCCTGGGGTCGAACATTGACCCAAAAATTCAAAAGAGGGCAACCATCCAAGAAGACAATTTCAAGAGGTTAATTGTACTCTCCGTTTTTTTCTGTTTTTCTGTACCAGAAATGGAAAAAGGCATGGAAAAATGCTGAACATTAGGAATAATTAAAGATATGCAAATCCAAATTACAAAAACCTATCAGCTCACACCAGTCAGAATGGTCATCGACAAAAATTCTGCAAACAATAAATGCTGAAGGGGTTTTGGAGAAATGCCTACCCTTGGTTCAACGTGGGACATGGTAAGAGCCAGTAATGAAAACCAAAAAAATCAGGTGCCTTGTAAAGGTAAATACTGAGCTACCATTCAATCAAACATGCCCACTGCTGGGCCTATCACCTGAGGGCATGAGAATCAAAAAGACACAGGCTGGGCTTCACTGGTGGCGCAGTGTTTGAGAGTCCACCTGCCAATGCAGGGGACACGGGTTCATGCCCCGGTTCAGGAAGATCCCACATGCCGCGGAGCGGCTTGTCCCGTGAGCTATGGCTGCTGGGCCTGCGCGTCTGGAGCGTGTGCACTGCAATGGGAGGTTCCACGGCAGTGAGAGGCCCACATACCACAAAAAAAGACACAGCCTGGCAATCCAGCACTCCAGCAATATTTACCATAGCCAACACTTGGAAGCTACGAAAATGTCCATCAACAGAGGAATGCACAAAGAAGAAGTGGTCCATGTACACAATGGAATATGACTCCAATTAAAAAATACATAAATTCAATTTATAAAACAAACATAAGTAAGGAGACATCAGCTTTTGGGGGCACATTCCACTCTAATATATCACCGAGGAACACCACTGCCAGGATGGTCTGTTTCCCTAGTTACCAGATTGGGAAAAGGAAAAATGCTGCCGCCCTCTGGCCGTTACTTGCAACAGCAGCTTTAAAACCTGTGCTAAGGGTCACTTCATATGCACCAGTACTGGAGGGCTGTGAATGAAACCTGCCCTCAAAATGTCTTGAGGGAGGTAATGGCCAAAATATTTCTAAATGTCAAACATACTTCACGAAAACTATTTGAAGAGGTAAGCTGTACTCACAGTTTGAAGAAAAAAAGGACATGCCAGAAAGTTCAATTTCAAGGAATTATGAGACGCATGCAAATCCAACCACAAAGTGGTATCAGCTCACACTAGTCAGAATAAACATCAGCGAAAATACTACAAACAATAAACGCTGAAGTTGTTGGGGAGAAGAGCATAACCTCAACTTTAAGTGGGACGTGACCTGGTAAGAGCCACTACTGAGAACAGAATGGAGGTGCCTCTACAAGGTAAACATTTTGCTACCATATGATCCAGCAGGCCCACTCCTGGGCCTATAACCTAAGAAGACAGAATTGGAAAGACACAGGCAGGCAAATGTGCATTGCCGCAGCATTACAATAGCCATGACATGGAAGCAGCCAAAAAGTCCATCAACAGATGAGTGGACAAAGAAGAACTGGTACATGTCCAGACAGAATATTAGCCAAGGAAAAAAAGGACACAATGCCATCTGCTGCACCGTAGATGAGTCTAGAGCTAATCACGTGACTTGTAGTAAGTCAGAAAGAGAAAGACACATATCTATTGATATCACTTATAGGTGTTACCGAAAAATTGATACCAGTGAAGATATTTCCACGGAGAAGGGCAATCACAGATTCATTAAACAAACTTATGGATCACCAATGGGAAAGTGTGAGGATTGGATACATTAGGATATTGGGGTTAACAGACATATACAAACACAGGTGAAATATATAATCACCAAACACCCACGGAATACCAAGAGAAGACTACTCAACATCCTGTCATAACGTACATGGGGAAAGGACCCCAGGAAGAACAGACATATGTATATGTGTAAAAGAACCACATCTTGCACACCTACAACAAGCCAAACATTGTAATCAAACTTGCCGTGATAAAAAAATAAAAATCAAATTAAGAAAGCGAACAAGAAGTAGTGAGACAAACTTAAGGGGCTTTTTCCTGGCACATTCCATTCTAAATTACAACCTAGAACACGACTTCCATTGAGGCTCTGTTGCCCTAGTAACCAGGTTTGGTAAAGGAGAACTGCTGCCACCTTGTGGCCGTTTCACACAACAGCAGCTTTCATCCCAGGGCTAATGGTCATTTGATATTCAAGATAATTGCAGGCCTGTAAATGACACCTGCCCTGAAAACAAATCCTGGGGTCGTATATCGACCAAAATATTCAACAGACTTCCATATTTCAAAACGACAGTTTCAAGAGGCATATTTTACACACATTTGTGTTCTGCTTCTTTTTCTTTCTTTCTTTCTTTTGTTAAAAAACGGGAATGGAAAAAGGCAACCCTCCGAATGGGAGGAAATATTTGCAAACGAATCAATGGACAAACGTTTAATCTCCAGTATATATAAACAGCTCATGCAGCTTCATAGTAAAAAAAAAAAACCAACAAACCAATATAAAAATGGGTAGACGATCTAAATAGATATTTCTTCAAAGAACACACAGACATGGCCAAGATGCACATGAAAAGCTGCTCAACATCACTAATTATTAAAGTAATGCAAATCAAAACTACAATGAGCTATCACCTCACACCTGTTAGAATGGGCATCATCAGAAATTCTACAAACAACAAATGCTGGGGAGGGTGTGGACAAAAGGAACCCTCTTCCACTATTGGTGGGAATGTAAATTGATACAGTCACTATGGAGAACAGTATGGAGGTTCCTTAAAAAAGTAAAAATAGAATTACCATATGATCCAGCAATCCCACTTCTGGGCATATACCCAGAGAAAACCATAAATCAAAAAGACACATTCACCACAATGTTCATTGCAGCACTATTCACCATAGCCAGGTAATGGAAGCAACCTAAATGCCCACAGATAGTCGAATGGATAAGCATGTGGTACATATATAAAATGGAATATTACTCAGCCATACAAAGGAATGAAACTGGGTCATTTGTAGAGACGTCGATGGATCTAGAGACTGTCATACAGAGTGAAGGAAGTCAGAAAGAGAAAAACAACTATTGTATATTAATGCATATATGTGGAACCTAGAAAAATGGTACAGATGAACCGGTTTGCAGGGCAGAAATAGAGACACAGAGGCAGAGAACAAACGTATGGACACCAAGGGGGGGAAGCCATGTGGTGGTGGTGGTGGGATGAGTTGGGAGATTGGGATTGACCTGTATACATGTATATGTATAAAATAGATAACTAATAATAACCTGCTGTGTAAATAAATAAATAAAATAAAATTTCAAAATTTTTAAAAATAAATAAATTTTTAAAATAAAACAGAAAAAGTTCTTCCCTTCACACAGATGTATTTATATGAATGAATTATTTCCATGCTTATATCTATAAATACATAAAAGAGGAATAAAATCTACCTTGAACCAAAAAAAAAAACACAGAACCCACGAGTTATAGAGAGGAAAACCCTATCAGGGCACTTGCTCCAGCGGTAAACAATTCTGAAGTTGGTCACAGGTGGGGAATCACCTCCCATGCAGCCAGCAGCCCCCACGCAAGGAGCGTCCTCATTGCAAAGCTGGGGGACCGTGCCGAGGCGTCTGTGAGTAAACGTGAGCTGAGCCCCAGGCCAGCTGCTGCTGAACTGTTCCCACCCTTCCCAGGTAAAACACCTGAATATGTACAAGGACCTGAAAGCCTAGAGGAAGGGCCGTTGGGCCACACCAGCGACAGCACGCAGGCTGACTTGGTGCCTGGAGGCCAGCCAGGTTGGTCCCAGCCAGGGCACTCTTCTGGACGCTTTCCATTTCCCTGCCTGAGATACACCTCCTGTCCCGGCCCCCACTGCTTTTTTCCTTCCTCACCTCTGCCCGGGGAGAAATTCCAGTGTAAGGTATGGGTGACACATCCTCTTCTTTAGCAGTTGGCAGCCTGGCAATTCCTGCAGAAAGTCCAGCAGAGCCCCACTCACACCGGACCAACCACAAAGCCGTGGCCCCTCACTCCCTCCCACCAGCACAGCCCCGAGACTGCTGACGGGGCAGAGAATATGGCATCAGGCACAGCTGCAGGGGCTCTTGCTGCCTGGAGTGGTGTTCATATTGACCTCAACACAGGAACACCTGGGGAGGGCTGGCCGGCATGGTCAGGCTGCCCAGGTCAGCCAATCCTCACCCCTCAGGGGCTCACATTGCAGAAAATGGACCTCGCTGAACCGGCCAGGTCCAAGGAACAGGTGTGGGCTCCTGAGAGTCAGGATAGATAAGGGGCTGCAGCTCTGGCTTGTTTTCTAATCATTTTATCTGGCCCATGAGTGGGAGACAACTTCAAGAAGACCCTCTCCTAATGAGAGGAACCGAGGAGTCAGGGAGAGGAGGGGTGATGGTTGGAGATAGAGGCCTGGTGTCCCGGCTGCAGTGGAAGTCTCTGGAAGACCAGGCAGAGGGAGGCCGCACAGAGTGATGCCCAGGGTCACAGACCTTTCGGAGCTGCTGTTTGTTACATCAAGTCCTGCTCTGAGGTGCTCTGTGTCAGCTCTGAGTGACAGGCCATCTGGGGTGCTCTGCAATGAGGGCTATGTGCACGGTGCCTGTGTGCCCAGCCCTGCCGTGGTATCTGCTCAGGGGAGCTCCATATCCTGGGAGGGGCCTGATCACGAGACCCCATGGGCTGCTGGGTAGTTGCACAGGTGAGCTCCATAACCTGGGAGTGGCGTGACCATGAGAGCCCCGTGGGCTGATGGGAAGTTGCACAGGGGAGTTCCATAACCTGGCATTGCCCTGACCACGAGAGCCCCGTGGGCTGCTGGGGACCTGGTAAAGTATGTCAGGACACTCAGTGAAGCCACCGAGGATATACATCCAGTAGTTCCTAATTCCTACACCCTGCTGGTCATTCTACCATCCACCAGGACATGGTATTCTGTATTAGACTTCAACGATGCCTTCTTCTGTATTCCATTGGCCCCAGAAAGGCTCTGCTGCCCTAGTAACCAGGTTTGGCAATGGAGAAATGCTGCCGCCTTGTGGCCATTTCCCACAGCAGCAGCTTTAAACCCAGTGCTAATGGTCACTAAGTATTCACACTCATTGCAGGCCTGTGAATGACACCTGCCCTCAAAAACAATCCTGGGGTCGAACATTGACCCAAAAATTCAAAAGAGGGCAACCATTCAAGAAGACAATTTCAAGAGGTTAATTGTACTCTCCGTTTTTTTCTGTTTTTCTGTACCAGAAATGGAAAAAGGCATGGAAAAATGCTGAACATTAGGAATAATTAAAGATATGCAAATCCAAATTACAAAAACCTATCAGCTCACACCAGTCAGAATGGTCATCGACAAAAATTCTGCAAACAATAAATGCTGAAGGGGTTTTGGAGAAATGCCTACCCTTGGTTCAACGTGGGACATGGTAAGAGCCAGTAATGAAAACCAAAAAAATCAGGTGCCTTGTAAAGGTAAATACTGAGCTACCATTCAATCAAACATACCCACTGCTGGGCCTATCACCTGAGGGCATGAGAATCAAAAAGACACAGGCTGGGCTTCACTGGTGGCGCAGTGTTTGAGAGTCCACCTGCCAATGCAGGGGACACGGGTTCATGCCCCGGTTCAGGAAGATCCCACATGCCGCGGAGCAGCTTGTCCCGTGAGCTATGACTGCTGGGCCTGCGCGTCCGGAGCGTGTGCACTGCAATGGGAGGTTCCATGGCAGTGAGAGGCCCACATACCACAAAAAAAGACACAGCCTGGCAATCCTGCACTCCAGCAATATTTACCATAGCCAACACTTGGAAGCTACGAAAATGTCCATCAACAGAGGAATGCACAAAGAAGAAGTGGTCCATGTACACAATGGAATATGACTCCAATTAAAAAATATATAAATTCAATTTATAAAACAAACATAAGTAAGGAGACATCAGCTTTTGGGGGCACATTCCACTCTAATATATCACCGAGGAACACCACTGCCAGGATGGTCTGTTTCCCTAGTTACCAGATTGGGAAAAGGAAAAATGCTGCCGCCCTCTGGCCGTTACTTGCAACAGCAGCTTTAAAACCTGTGCTAAGGGTCACTTCATATGCACCAGTACTGGAGGGCTGTGAATGAAACCTGCCCTCAAAATGTCTTGAGGGAGGTAATGGCCAAAATATTTCTAAATGTCAAACATACTTCACGAAAACTATTTGAAGAGGTAAGCTGTACTCACAGTTTGAAGAAAAAAAGGACATGCCAGAAAGTTCAATTTCAAGGAATTATGAGACGCATGCAAATCCAACCACAAAGTGGTATCAGCTCACACTAGTCAGAATAAACATCAGCGAAAATACTACAAACAATAAACGCTGAAGTTGTTGGGGAGAAGAGCATAACCTCAACTTTAAGTGGGACGTGACCTGGTAAGAGCCACTACTGAGAACAGAATGGAGGTGCCTCTACAAGGTAAACATTTTGCTACCATATGATCCAGCAGGCCCACTCCTGGGCCTATAACCTAAGAAGACAGAATTGGAAAGACACAGGCAGGCAAATGTGCATTGCCGCAGCATTACAATAGCCATGACATGGAAGCAGCCAAAAAGTCCATCAACAGATGAGTGGACAAAGAAGAACTGGTACATGTCCAGACAGAATATTAGCCAAGGAAAAAAAGGACACAATGCCATCTGCTGCACCGTAGATGAGTCTAGAGCTAATCACGTGACTTGTAGTAAGTCAGAAAGAGAAAGACACATATCTATTGATATCACTTATAGGTGTTACCGAAAAATTGATACCAGTGAAGATATTTCCACGGAGAAGGGCAATCACAGATTCATTAAACAAACTTATGGATCACCAATGGGAAAGTGTGAGGATTGGATACATTAGGATATTGGGGTTAACAGACATATACAAACACAGGTGAAATATATAATCACCAAACACCCACGGAATACCAAGAGAAGACTACTCAACATCCTGTCATAACGTACATGGGGAAAGGACCCCAGGAAGAACAGACATATGTATATGTGTAAAAGAACCACATCTTGCACACCTACAACAAGCCAAACATTGTAATCAAACTTGCCGTGATAAAAAAATAAAAATCAAATTAAGAAAGCGAACAAGAAGTAGTGAGACAAACTTAAGGGGCTTTTTCCTGGCACATTCCATTCTAAATTACAACCTAGAACACGACTTCCATTGAGGCTCTGTTGCCCTAGTAACCAGGTTTGGTAAAGGAGAACTGCTGCCACCTTGTGGCCGTTTCACACAACAGCAGCTTTCATCCCAGGGCTAATGGTCATTTGATATTCAAGATAATTGCAGGCCTGTAAATGACACCTGCCCTGAAAACAAATCCTGGGGTCGTATATCGACCAAAATATTCAACAGACTTCCATATTTCAAAACGACAGTTTCAAGAGGCATATTTTACACACATTTGTGTTCTGCTTCTTTTTCTTTCTTTCTTTCTTTTGTTAAAAAACGGGAATGGAAAAAGGCAACCCTCCGAATGGGAGGAAATATTTGCAAACGAATCAATGGACAAACGTTTAATCTCCAGTATATATAAACAGCTCATGCAGCTTCATAGTAAAAAAAAAAAACCAACAAACCAATATAAAAATGGGTAGACGATCTAAATAGATATTTCTTCAAAGAACACACAGACATGGCCAAGATGCACATGAAAAGCTGCTCAACATCACTAATTATTAAAGTAATGCAAATCAAAACTACAATGAGCTATCACCTCACACCTGTTAGAATGGGCATCATCAGAAATTCTACAAACAACAAATGCTGGGGAGGGTGTGGACAAAAGGAACCCTCTTCCACTATTGGTGGGAATGTAAATTGATACAGTCACTATGGAGAACAGTATGGAGGTTCCTTAAAAAAGTAAAAATAGAATTACCATATGATCCAGCAATCCCACTTCTGGGCATATACCCAGAGAAAACCATAAATCAAAAAGACACATTCACCACAATGTTCATTGCAGCACTATTCACCATAGCCAGGTAATGGAAGCAACCTAAATGCCCACAGATAGTCGAATGGATAAGCATGTGGTACATATATAAAATGGAATATTACTCAGCCATACAAAGGAATGAAACTGGGTCATTTGTAGAGACGTCGATGGATCTAGAGACTGTCATACAGAGTGAAGGAAGTCAGAAAGAGAAAAACAACTATTGTATATTAATGCATATATGTGGAACCTAGAAAAATGGTACAGATGAACCGGTTTGCAGGGCAGAAATAGAGACACAGAGGCAGAGAACAAACGTATGGACACCAAGGGGGGGAAGCCATGTGGTGGTGGTGGTGGGATGAGTTGGGAGATTGGGATTGACCTGTATACATGTATATGTATAAAATAGATAACTAATAATAACCTGCTGTGTAAATAAATAAATAAAATAAAATTTCAAAATTTTTAAAAATAAATAAATTTTTAAAATAAAACAGAAAAAGTTCTTCCCTTCACACAGATGTATTTATATGAATGAATTATTTCCATGCTTATATCTATAAATACATAAAAGAGGAATAAAATCTACCTTGAACCAAAAAAAAAAAACACAGAACCCACGAGTTATAGAGAGGAAAACCCTATCAGGGCACTTGCTCCAGCGGTAAACAATTCTGAAGTTGGTCACAGGTGGGGAATCACCTCCCATGCAGCCAGCAGCCCCCACGCAAGGAGCGTCCTCATTGCAAAGCTGGGGGACCGTGCCGAGGCGTCTGTGAGTAAACGTGAGCTGAGCCCCAGGCCAGCTGCTGCTGAACTGTTCCCACCCTTCCCAGGTAAAACACCTGAATATGTACAAGGACCTGAAAGCCTAGAGGAAGGGCCGTTGGGCCACACCAGCGACAGCACGCAGGCTGACTTGGTGCCTGGAGGCCAGCCAGGTTGGTCCCAGCCAGGGCACTCTTCTGGACGCTTTCCATTTCCCTGCCTGAGATACACCTCCTGTCCCGGCCCCCACTGCTTTTTTCCTTCCTCACCTCTGCCCGGGGAGAAATTCCAGTGTAAGGTATGGGTGACACATCCTCTTCTTTAGCAGTTGGCAGCCTGGCAATTCCTGCAGAAAGTCCAGCAGAGCCCCACTCACACCGGACCAACCACAAAGCCGTGGCCCCTCACTCCCTCCCACCAGCACAGCCCCGAGACTGCTGACGGGGCAGAGAATATGGCATCAGGCACAGCTGCAGGGGCTCTTGCTGCCTGGAGTGGTGTTCATATTGACCTCAACACAGGAACACCTGGGGAGGGCTGGCCGGCATGGTCAGGCTGCCCAGGTCAGCCAATCCTCACCCCTCAGGGGCTCACATTGCAGAAAATGGACCTCGCTGAACCGGCCAGGTCCAAGGAACAGGTGTGGGCTCCTGAGAGTCAGGATAGATAAGGGGCTGCAGCTCTGGCTTGTTTTCTAATCATTTTATCTGGCCCATGAGTGGGAGACAACTTCAAGAAGACCCTCTCCTAATGAGAGGAACCGAGGAGTCAGGGAGAGGAGGGGTGATGGTTGGAGATAGAGGCCTGGTGTCCCGGCTGCAGTGGAAGTCTCTGGAAGACCAGGCAGAGGGAGGCCGCACAGAGTGATGCCCAGGGTCACAGACCTTTCGGAGCTGCTGTTTGTTACATCAAGTCCTGCTCTGAGGTGCTCTGTGTCAGCTCTGAGTGACAGGCCATCTGGGGTGCTCTGCAATGAGGGCTATGTGCACAGTGCCTGTGTGCCCAGCCCTGCCGTGGTATCTGCTCAGGGGAGCTCCATATCCTGGGAGGGGCCTGATCACGAGACCCCATGGGCTGCTGGGTAGTTGCACAGGTGAGCTCCATAACCTGGGAGTGGCGTGACCATGAGAGCCCCGTGGGCTGATGGGAAGTTGCACAGGGGAGTTCCATAACCTGGCATTGCCCTGACCACGAGAGCCCCGTGGGCTGCTGGGGACCTGGTAAAGGATGTCAGGACACTCAGTGAAGCCACCGAGGATATACATCCAGTAGTTCCTAATTCCTACACCCTGCTGGTCATTCTACCATCCACCAGGACATGGTATTCTGTATTAGACTTCAACGATGCCTTCTTCTGTATTCCATTGGCCCCAGAAAGGCTCTGCTGCCCTAGTAACCAGGTTTGGCAATGGAGAAATGCTGCCGCCTTGTGGCCATTTCCCACAGCAGCAGCTTTAAACCCAGTGCTAATGGTCACTAAGTATTCACACTCATTGCAGGCCTGTGAATGACACCTGCCCTCAAAAACAATCCTGGGGTCGAACATTGACCCAAAAATTCAAAAGAGGGCAACCATTCAAGAAGACAATTTCAAGAGGTTAATTGTACTCTCCGTTTTTTTCTGTTTTTCTGTACCAGAAATGGAAAAAGGCATGGAAAAATGCTGAACATTAGGAATAATTAAAGATATGCAAATCCAAATTACAAAAACCTATCAGCTCACACCAGTCAGAATGGTCATCGACAAAAATTCTGCAAACAATAAATGCTGAAGGGGTTTTGGAGAAATGCCTACCCTTGGTTCAACGTGGGACATGGTAAGAGCCAGTAATGAAAACCAAAAAAATCAGGTGCCTTGTAAAGGTAAATACTGAGCTACCATTCAATCAAACATACCCACTGCTGGGCCTATCACCTGAGGGCATGAGAATCAAAAAGACACAGGCTGGGCTTCACTGGTGGCGCAGTGTTTGAGAGTCCACCTGCCAATGCAGGGGACACGGGTTCATGCCCCGGTTCAGGAAGATCCCACATGCCGCGGAGCAGCTTGTCCCGTGAGCTATGACTGCTGGGCCTGCGCGTCCGGAGCGTGTGCACTGCAATGGGAGGTTCCATGGCAGTGAGAGGCCCACATACCACAAAAAAAGACACAGCCTGGCAATCCTGCACTCCAGCAATATTTACCATAGCCAACACTTGGAAGCTACGAAAATGTCCATCAACAGAGGAATGCACAAAGAAGAAGTGGTCCATGTACACAATGGAATATGACTCCAATTAAAAAATATATAAATTCAATTTATAAAACAAACATAAGTAAGGAGACATCAGCTTTTGGGGGCACATTCCACTCTAATATATCACCGAGGAACACCACTGCCAGGATGGTCTGTTTCCCTAGTTACCAGATTGGGAAAAGGAAAAATGCTGCCGCCCTCTGGCCGTTACTTGCAACAGCAGCTTTAAAACCTGTGCTAAGGGTCACTTCATATGCACCAGTACTGGAGGGCTGTGAATGAAACCTGCCCTCAAAATGTCTTGAGGGAGGTAATGGCCAAAATATTTCTAAATGTCAAACATACTTCACGAAAACTATTTGAAGAGGTAAGCTGTACTCACAGTTTGAAGAAAAAAAGGACATGCCAGAAAGTTCAATTTCAAGGAATTATGAGACGCATGCAAATCCAACCACAAAGTGGTATCAGCTCACACTAGTCAGAATAAACATCAGCGAAAATACTACAAACAATAAACGCTGAAGTTGTTGGGGAGAAGAGCATAACCTCAACTTTAAGTGGGACGTGACCTGGTAAGAGCCACTACTGAGAACAGAATGGAGGTGCCTCTACAAGGTAAACATTTTGCTACCATATGATCCAGCAGGCCCACTCCTGGGCCTATAACCTAAGAAGACAGAATTGGAAAGACACAGGCAGGCAAATGTGCATTGCCGCAGCATTACAATAGCCATGACATGGAAGCAGCCAAAAAGTCCATCAACAGATGAGTGGACAAAGAAGAACTGGTACATGTCCAGACAGAATATTAGCCAAGGAAAAAAAGGACACAATGCCATCTGCTGCACCGTAGATGAGTCTAGAGCTAATCACGTGACTTGTAGTAAGTCAGAAAGAGAAAGACACATATCTATTGATATCACTTATAGGTGTTACCGAAAAATTGATACCAGTGAAGATATTTCCACGGAGAAGGGCAATCACAGATTCATTAAACAAACTTATGGATCACCAATGGGAAAGTGTGAGGATTGGATACATTAGGATATTGGGGTTAACAGACATATACAAACACAGGTGAAATATATAATCACCAAACACCCACGGAATACCAAGAGAAGACTACTCAACATCCTGTCATAACGTACATGGGGAAAGGACCCCAGGAAGAACAGACATATGTATATGTGTAAAAGAACCACATCTTGCACACCTACAACAAGCCAAACATTGTAATCAAACTTGCCGTGATAAAAAAATAAAAATCAAATTAAGAAAGCGAACAAGAAGTAGTGAGACAAACTTAAGGGGCTTTTTCCTGGCACATTCCATTCTAAATTACAACCTGGAACACGACTTCCATTGAGGCTCTGTTGCCCTAGTAACCAGGTTTGGTAAAGGAGAACTGCTGCCACCTTGTGGCCGTTTCACACAACAGCAGCTTTCATCCCAGGGCTAATGGTCATTTGATATTCAAGATAATTGCAGGCCTGTAAATGACACCTGCCCTGAAAACAAATCCTGGGGTCGTATATCGACCAAAATATTCAACAGACTTCCATATTTCAAAACGACAGTTTCAGAGGCATATTTTACACACATTTGTGTTCTGCTTCTTTTTCTTTCTTTCTTTCTTTTGTTAAAAAACGGGAATGGAAAAAGGCAACCCTCCGAATGGGAGGAAATATTTGCAAACGAATCAATGGACAAACGTTTAATCTCCAGTATATATAAACAGCTCATGCAGCTTCATAGTAAAAAAAAAAAACCAACAAACCAATATAAAAATGGGTAGACGATCTAAATAGATATTTCTTCAAAGAACACACAGACATGGCCAAGATGCACATGAAAAGCTGCTCAACATCACTAATTATTAAAGTAATGCAAATCAAAACTACAATGAGGTATCACCTCACACCTGTTAGAATGGGCATCATCAGAAATTCTACAAACAACAAATGCTGGGGAGGGTGTGGACAAAAGGAACCCTCTTCCACTATTGGTGGGAATGTAAATTGATACAGTCACTATGGAGAACAGTATGGAGGTTCCTTAAAAAAGTAAAAATAGAATTACCATATGATCCAGCAATCCCACTTCTGGGCATATACCCAGAGAAAACCATAAATCAAAAAGACACATTCACCACAATGTTCATTGCAGCACTATTCACCATAGCCAGGTAATGGAAGCAACCTAAATGCCCACAGATAGTCGAATGGATAAACATGTGGTACATATATAAAATGGAATATTACTCAGCCATACAAAGGAATGAAACTGGGTCATTTGTAGAGACGTCGATGGATCTAGAGACTGTCATACAGAGTGAAGGAAGTCAGAAAGAGAAAAACAACTATTGTATATTAATGCATATATGTGGAACCTAGAAAAATGGTACAGATGAACCGGTTTGCAGGGCAGAAATAGAGACACAGAGGCAGAGAACAAACGTATGGACACCAAGGGGAGGAAGCCATGTGGTGGTGGTGGTGGGATGAGTTGGGAGATTGGGATTGACCTGTATACATGTATATGTATAAAATAGATAACTAATAATAACCTGCTGTGTAAATAAATAAATAAAATAAAATTTCAAAATTTTTAAAAATAAATAAATTTTTAAAATAAAACAGAAAAAGTTCTTCCCTTCACACAGATGTATTTATATGAATGAATTATTTCCATGCTTATATCTATAAATACATAAAAGAGGAATAAAATCTACCTTGAACCAAAAAAAAAAAAACACAGAACCCACGAGTTATAGAGAGGAAAACCCTATCAGGGCACTTGCTCCAGCGGTAAACAATTCTGAAGTTGGTCACAGGTGGGGAATCACCTCCCATGCAGCCAGCAGCCCCCACGCAAGGAGCGTCCTCATTGCAAAGCTGGGGGACCGTGCCGAGGCATCTGTGAGTAAACGTGAGCTGAGCCCCAGGCCAGCTGCTGCTGAACTGTTCCCACCCTTCCCAGGTAAAACACCTGAATATGTACAAGGACCTGAAAGCCTAGAGGAAGGGCCGTTGGGCCACACCAGCGACAGCACGCAGGCTGACTTGGTGCCTGGAGGCCAGCCAGGTTGGTCCCAGCCAGGGCACTCTTCTGGACGCTTTCCATTTCCCTGCCTGAGATACACCTCCTGTCCCGGCCCCCACTGCTTTTTTCCTTCCTCACCTCTGCCCGGGGAGAAATTCCAGTGTAAGGTATGGGTGACACATCCTCTTCTTTAGCAGTTGGCAGCCTGGCAATTCCTGCAGAAAGTCCAGCAGAGCCCCACTCACACCGGACCAACCACAAAGCCGTGGCCCCTCACTCCCTCCCACCAGCACAGCCCCGAGACTGCTGACGGGGCAGAGAATATGGCATCAGGCACAGCTGCAGGGGCTCTTGCTGCCTGGAGTGGTGTTCATATTGACCTCAACACAGGAACACCTGGGGAGGGCTGGCCGGCATGGTCAGGCTGCCCAGGTCAGCCAATCCTCACCCCTCAGGGGCTCACATTGCAGAAAATGGACCTCGCTGAACCGGCCAGGTCCAAGGAACAGGTGTGGGCTCCTGAGAGTCAGGATAGATAAGGGGCTGCAGCTCTGGCTTGTTTTCTAATCATTTTATCTGGCCCATGAGTGGGAGACAACTTCAAGAAGACCCTCTCCTAATGAGAGGAACCGAGGAGTCAGGAAGAGGAGGGGTGATGGTTGGAGATAGAGGCCTGGTGTCCCGGCTGCAGTGGAAGTCTCTGGAAGACCAGGCAGAGGGAGGCCGCACAGAGTGATGCCCAGGGTCACAGACCTTTCGGAGCTGCTGTTTGTTACATCAAGTCCTGCTCTGAGGTGCTCTGTGTCAGCTCTGAGTGACAGGCCATCTGGGGTGCTCTGCAATGAGGGCTATGTGCACGGTGCCTATGTGCCCAGCCCTGCCGTGTTATCTGCTCAGGGGAGCTCCATATCCTGGGAGGGGCCTGATCACGAGACCCCATGGGCTGCTGGGTAGTTGCACAGGTGAGCTCCATAACCTGGGAGTGGCGTGACCATGAGAGCCTCGTGGGCTGATGGGTAGTTGCACAGGTGAGCTCCATAACCTGGGAGTGGCGTGACCATGAGAGCCCCGTGGGCTGATGGGAAGTTGCACAGGGGAGTTCCATAACCTGGCATTGCCCTGACCACGAGAGCCCCGTGGGCTGCTGGGGACCTGGTAAAGGATGTCAGGACACTCAGTGAAGCCACCGAGGATATACATCCAGTAGTTCCTAATTCCTACACCCTGCTGGTCATTCTACCATCCACCAGGACATGGTATTCTGTATTAGACTTCAACGATGCCTTCTTCTGTATTCCATTGGCCCCAGAAAGGCTCTGCTGCCCTAGTAACCAGGTTTGGCAATGGAGAAATGCTGCCGCCTTGTGGCCATTTCCCACAGCAGCAGCTTTAAACCCAGTGCTAATGGTCACTAAGTATTCACACTCATTGCAGGCCTGTGAATGACACCTGCCCTCAAAAACAATCCTGGGGTCGAACATTGACCCAAAAATTCAAAAGAGGGCAACCATCCAAGAAGACAATTTCAAGAGGTTAATTGTACTCTCCGTTTTTTTCTGTTTTTCTGTACCAGAAATGGAAAAAGGCATGGAAAAATGCTGAACATTAGGAATAATTAAAGATATGCAAATCCAAATTACAAAAACCTATCAGCTCACACCAGTCAGAATGGTCATCGACAAAAATTCTGCAAACAATAAATGCTGACGGGGTTTTGGAGAAACGCCTACCCTTGGTTCAACGTGGGACAAGGTAAGAGCCAGTAATGAAAACCAAAAAAATCAGGTGCCTTGTAAAGGTAAATACTGAGCTACCATTCAATCAAACATACCCACTGCTGGGCCTATCACCTGAGGGCATGAGAATCAAAAAGACACAGGCTGGGCTTCACTGGTGGCGCAGTGTTTGAGAGTCCACCTGCCAATGCAGGGGACACGGGTTCATGCCCCGGTTCAGGAAGATCCCACATGCCGCGGAGCGGCTGGTCCCGTGAGCTATGGCTGCTGGGCCTGCGCATCCGGAGCGTGTGCACTGCAATGGGAGGTTCCACGGCAGTGAGAGGCCCACATACCACAAAAAAAGACACAGCCTGGCAATCCAGCACTCCAGCAATATTTACCATAGCCAACACTTGGAAGCTACGAAAATGTCCATCAACAGAGGAATGCACAAAGAAGAAGTGGTCCATGTACACAATGGAATATGACTCCAATTAAAAAATACATAAATTCAATTTATAAAACAAACATAAGTAAGGAGACATCAGCTTTCGGGGGCACATTCCACTCTAATATATCACCGAGGAACACCACTGCCAGGATGGTCTGTTTCCCTAGTTACCAGATTGGGAAAAGGAAAAATGCTGCCGCCCTCTGGCCGTTACTTGCAACAGCAGCTTTAAAACCTGTGCTAAGGGTCACTTCATATGCACCAGTACTGGAGGGCTGTGAATGAAACCTGCCCTCAAAATGTCTTGAGGGAGGTAATGGCCAAAATATTTCTAAATGTCAAACATACTTCACGAAAACTATTTGAAGAGGTAAGCTGTACTCACAGTTTGAAGAAAAAAAGGACATGCCAGAAAGTTCAATTTCAAGGAATTATGAGACGCATGCAAATCCAACCACAAAGTGGTATCAGCTCACACTAGTCAGAATAAACATCAGCGAAAATACTACAAACAATAAACGCTGAAGTTGTTGGGGAGAAGGGCATAACCTCAACTTTAAGTGGGACGTGACCTGGTAAGAGCCACTACTGAGAACAGAATGGAGGTGCCTCTACAAGGTAAACATTTTGCTACCATATGATCCAGCAGGCCCACTCCTGGGCCTATAACCTAAGAAGACAGAATTGGAAAGACACAGGCAGGCAAATGTGCATTGCCGCAGCATTACAATAGCCATGACATGGAAGCAGCCAAAAAGTCCATCAACAGATGAGTGGACAAAGAAGAACTGGTACATGTCCAGACAGAATATTAGCCAAGGAAAAAAAGGACACAATGCCATCTGCTGCACCGTAGATGAGTCTAGAGCTAATCACGTGACTTGTAGTAAGTCAGAAAGAGAAAGACACATATCTATTGATATCACTTATAGGTGTTACCGAAAAATTGATACCAGTGAAGATATTTCCACGGAGAAGGGCAATCACAGATTCATTAAACAAACTTATGGATCACCAATGGGAAAGTGTGAGGATTGGATACATTAGGATATTGGGGTTAACAGACATATACAAACACAGGTGAAATATATAATCACCAAACACCCACGGAATACCAAGAGAAGACTACTCAACATCCTGTCATAACGTACATGGGGAAAGGACCCCAGGAAGAACAGACATATGTATATGTGTAAAAGAACCACATCTTGCACACCTACAACAAGCCAAACATTGTAATCAAACTTGCCGTGATAAAAAAATAAAAATCAAATTAAGAAAGCGAACAAGAAGTAGTGAGACAAACTTAAGGGGCTTTTTCCTGGCACATTCCATTCTAAATTACAACCTGGAACACGACTTCCATTGAGGCTCTGTTGCCCTAGTAACCAGGTTTGGTAAAGGAGAACTGCTGCCACCTTGTGGCCGTTTCACACAACAGCAGCTTTCATCCCAGGGCTAATGGTCATTTGATATTCAAGATAATTGCAGGCCTGTAAATGACACCTGCCCTGAAAACAAATCCTGGGGTCGTATATCGACCAAAATATTCAACAGACTTCCATATTTCAAAACGACAGTTTCAAGAGGCATATTTTACACACATTTGTGTTCTGCTTCTTTTTCTTTCTTTCTTTCTTTTGTTAAAAAACGGGAATGGAAAAAGGCAACCCTCCGAATGGGAGGAAATATTTGCAAACGAATCAATGGACAAACGTTTAATCTCCAGTATATATAAACAGCTCATGCAGCTTCATAGTAAAAAAAAAAACCAACAAACCAATATAAAAATGGGTAGACGATCTAAATAGATATTTCTTCAAAGAACACACAGACATGGCCAAGATGCACATGAAAAGCTGCTCAACATCACTAATTATTAAAGTAATGCAAATCAAAACTACAATGAGGTATCACCTCACACCTGTTAGAATGGGCATCATCAGAAATTCTACAAACAACAAATGCTGGGGAGGGTGTGGACAAAAGGAACCCTCTTCCACTATTGGTGGGAATGTAAATTGATACAGTCACTATGGAGAACAGTATGGAGGTTCCTTAAAAAAGTAAAAATAGAATTACCATATGATCCAGCAATCCCACTTCTGGGCATATACCCAGAGAAAACCATAAATCAAAAAGACACATTCACCACAATGTTCATTGCAGCACTATTCACAATAGCCAGGTAATGGAAGCAACCTAAATGCCCACAGATAGTCGAATGGATAAACATGTGGTACATATATAAAATGGAATATTACTCAGCCATACAAAGGAATGAAACTGGGTCATTTGTAGAGACGTCGATGGATCTAGAGACTGTCATACAGAGTGAAGGAAGTCAGAAAGAGAAAAACAACTATTGTATATTAATGCATATATGTGGAACCTAGAAAAATGGTACAGATGAACCGGTTTGCAGGGCAGAAATAGAGACACAGAGGCAGAGAACAAACGTATGGACACCAAGGGGAGGAAGCCATGTGGTGGTGGTGGTGGGATGAGTTGGGAGATTGGGATTGACCTGTATACATGTATATGTATAAAATAGATAACTAATAATAACCTGCTGTGTAAATAAATAAATAAAATAAAATTTCAAAATTTTTAAAAATAAATAAATTTTTAAAATAAAACAGAAAAAGTTCTTCCCTTCACACAGATGTATTTATATGAATGAATTATTTCCATGCTTATATCTATAAATACATAAAAGAGGAATAAAATCTACCTTGAACCAAAAAAAAAAAAACACAGAACCCACGAGTTATAGAGAGGAAAACCCTATCAGGGCACTTGCTCCAGCGGTAAACAATTCTGAAGTTGGTCACAGGTGGGGAATCACCTCCCATGCAGCCAGCAGCCCCCACGCAAGGAGCGTCCTCATTGCAAAGCTGGGGGACCGTGCCGAGGCGTCTGTGAGTACACGTGAGCTGAGCCCCAGGCCAGCTGCTGCTGAACTGTTCCCACCCTTCCCAGGTAAAACACCTGAATATGTACAAGGACCTGAAAGCCTAGAGGAAGGGCCGTTGGGCCACACCAGCGACAGCACGCAGGCTGACTTGGTGCCTGGAGGCCAGCCAGGTTGGTCCCAGCCAGGGCACTCTTCTGGACGCTTTCCATTTCCCTGCCTGAGATACACCTCCTGTCCCGGCCCCCACTGCTTTTTTCCTTCCTCACCTCTGCCCGGGGAGAAATTCCAGTGTAAGGTATGGGTGACACATCCTCTTCTTTAGCAGTTGGCAGCCTGGCAATTCCTGCAGAAAGTCCAGCAGAGCCCCACTCACACCGGACCAACCACAAAGCCGTGGCCCCTCACTCCCTCCCACCAGCACAGCCCCGAGACTGCTGACGGGGCAGAGAATATGGCATCAGGCACAGCTGCAGGGGCTCTTGCTGCCTGGAGTGGTGTTCATATTGACCTCAACACAGGAACACCTGGGGAGGGCTGGCCGGCATGGTCAGGCTGCCCAGGTCAGCCAATCCTCACCCCTCAGGGGCTCACATTGCAGAAAATGGACCTCGCTGAACCGGCCAGGTCCAAGGAACAGGTGTGGGCTCCTGAGAGTCAGGATAGATAAGGGGCTGCAGCTCTGGCTTGTTTTCTAATCATTTTATCTGGCCCATGAGTGGGAGACAACTTCAAGAAGACCCTCTCCTAATGAGAGGAACCGAGGAGTCAGGAAGAGGAGGGGTGATGGTTGGAGATAGAGGCCTGGTGTCCCGGCTGCAGTGGAAGTCTCTGGAAGACCAGGCAGAGGGAGGCCGCACAGAGTGATGCCCAGGGTCACAGACCTTTCGGAGCTGCTGTTTGTTACATCAAGTCCTGCTCTGAGGTGCTCTGTGTCAGCTCTGAGTGACAGGCCATCTGGGGTGCTCTGCAATGAGGGCTATGTGCACGGTGCCTATGTGCCCAGCCCTGCCGTGTTATCTGCTCAGGGGAGCTCCATATCCTGGGAGGGGCCTGATCACGAGACCCCATGGGCTGCTGGGTAGTTGCACAGGTGAGCTCCATAACCTGGGAGTGGCGTGACCATGAGAGCCTCGTGGGCTGATGGGTAGTTGCACAGGTGAGCTCCATAACCTGGGAGTGGCGTGACCATGAGAGCCCCGTGGGCTGATGGGAAGTTGCACAGGGGAGTTCCATAACCTGGCATTGCCCTGACCACGAGAGCCCCGTGGGCTGCTGGGGACCTGGTAAAGGATGTCAGGACACTCAGTGAAGCCACCGAGGATATACATCCAGTAGTTCCTAATTCCTACACCCTGCTGGTCATTCTACCATCCACCAGGACATGGTATTCTGTATTAGACTTCAACGATGCCTTCTTCTGTATTCCATTGGCCCCAGAAAGGCTCTGCTGCCCTAGTAACCAGGTTTGGCAATGGAGAAATGCTGCCGCCTTGTGGCCATTTCCCACAGCAGCAGCTTTAAACCCAGTGCTAATGGTCACTAAGTATTCACACTCATTGCAGGCCTGTGAATGACACCTGCCCTCAAAAACAATCCTGGGGTCGAACATTGACCCAAAAATTCAAAAGAGGGCAACCATCCAAGAAGACAATTTCAAGAGGTTAATTGTACTCTCCGTTTTTTTCTGTTTTTCTGTACCAGAAATGGAAAAAGGCATGGAAAAATGCTGAACATTAGGAATAATTAAAGATATGCAAATCCAAATTACAAAAACCTATCAGCTCACACCAGTCAGAATGGTCATCGACAAAAATTCTGCAAACAATAAATGCTGAAGGGGTTTTGGAGAAATGCCTACCCTTGGTTCAACGTGGGACATGGTAAGAGCCAGTAATGAAAACCAAAAAAATCAGGTGCCTTGTAAAGGTAAATACTGAGCTACCATTCAATCAAACATACCCACTGCTGGGCCTATCACCTGAGGGCATGAGAATCAAAAAGACACAGGCTGGGCTTCACTGGTGGCGCAGTGTTTGAGAGTCCACCTGCCAATGCAGGGGACACGGGTTCATGCCCCGGTTCAGGAAGATCCCACATGCCGCGGAGCGGCTGGTCCCGTGAGCTATGGCTGCTGGGCCTGCGCGTCCGGAGCGTGTGCACTGCAATGGGAGGTTCCACGGCAGTGAGAGGCCCACATACCACAAAAAAAGACACAGCCTGGCAATCCAGCACTCCAGCAATATTTACCATAGCCAACACTTGGAAGCTACGAAAATGTCCATCAACAGAGGAATGCACAAAGAAGAAGTGGTCCATGTACACAATGGAATATGACTCCAATTAAAAAATACATAAATTCAATTTATAAAACAAACATAAGTAAGGAGACATCAGCTTTCGGGGGCACATTCCACTCTAATATATCACCGAGGAACACCACTGCCAGGATGGTCTGTTTCCCTAGTTACCAGATTGGGAAAAGGAAAAATGCTGCCGCCCTCTGGCCGTTACTTGCAACAGCAGCTTTAAAACCTGTGCTAAGGGTCACTTCATATGCACCAGTACTGGAGGGCTGTGAATGAAACCTGCCCTCAAAATGTCTTGAGGGAGGTAATGGCCAAAATATTTCTAAATGTCAAACATACTTCACGAAAACTATTTGAAGAGGTAAGCTGTACTCACAGTTTGAAGAAAAAAAGGACATGCCAGAAAGTTCAATTTCAAGGAATTATGAGACGCATGCAAATCCAACCACAAAGTGGTATCAGCTCACACTAGTCAGAATAGACATCAGCGAAAATACTACAAACAATAAACGCTGAAGTTGTTGGGGAGAAGGGCATAACCTCAACTTTAAGTGGGACGTGACCTGGTAAGAGCCACTACTGAGAACAGAATGGAGGTGCCTCTACAAGGTAAACATTTTGCTACCATATGATCCAGCAGGCCCACTCCTGGGCCTATAACCTAAGAAGACAGAATTGGAAAGACACAGGCAGGCAAATGTGCATTGCCGCAGCATTACAATAGCCATGACATGGAAGCAGCCAAAAAGTCCATCAACAGATGAGTGGACAAAGAAGAACTGGTACATGTCCAGACAGAATATTAGCCAAGGAAAAAAAGGACACAATGCCATCTGCTGCACCGTAGATGAGTCTAGAGCTAATCACGTGACTTGTAGTAAGTCAGAAAGAGAAAGACACATATCTATTGATATCACTTATAGGTGTTACCGAAAAATTGATACCAGTGAAGATATTTCCACGGAGAAGGGCAATCACAGATTCATTAAACAAACTTATGGATCACCAATGGGAAAGTGTGAGGATTGGATACATTAGGATATTGGGGTTAACAGACATATACAAACACAGGTGAAATATATAATCACCAAACACCCACGGAATACCAAGAGAAGACTACTCAACATCCTGTCATAACGTACATGGGGAAAGGACCCCAGGAAGAACAGACATATGTATATGTGTAAAAGAACCACATCTTGCACACCTACAACAAGCCAAACATTGTAATCAAACTTGCCGTGATAAAAAAATAAAAATCAAATTAAGAAAGCGAACAAGAAGTAGTGAGACAAACTTAAGGGGCTTTTTCCTGGCACATTCCATTCTAAATTACAACCTGGAACACGACTTCCATTGAGGCTCTGTTGCCCTAGTAACCAGGTTTGGTAAAGGAGAACTGCTGCCACCTTGTGGCCGTTTCACACAACAGCAGCTTTCATCCCAGGGCTAATGGTCATTTGATATTCAAGATAATTGCAGGCCTGTAAATGACACCTGCCCTGAAAACAAATCCTGGGGTCGTATATCGACCAAAATATTCAACAGACTTCCATATTTCAAAACGACAGTTTCAAGAGGCATATTTTACACACATTTGTGTTCTGCTTCTTTTTCTTTCTTTCTTTCTTTTGTTAAAAAACGGGAATGGAAAAAGGCAACCCTCCGAATGGGAGGAAATATTTGCAAACGAATCAATGGACAAACGTTTAATCTCCAGTATATATAAACAGCTCATGCAGCTTCATAGTAAAAAAAAAAACCAACAAACCAATATAAAAATGGGTAGACGATCTAAATAGATATTTCTTCAAAGAACACACAGACATGGCCAAGATGCACATGAAAAGCTGCTCAACATCACTAATTATTAAAGTAATGCAAATCAAAACTACAATGAGCTATCACCTCACACCTGTTAGAATGGGCATCATCAGAAATTCTACAAACAACAAATGCTGGGGAGGGTGTGGACAAAAGGAACCCTCTTCCACTATTGGTGGGAATGTAAATTGATACAGTCACTATGGAGAACAGTATGGAGGTTCCTTAAAAAAGTAAAAATAGAATTACCATATGATCCAGCAATCCCACTTCTGGGCATATACCCAGAGAAAACCATAAATCAAAAAGACACATTCACCACAATGTTCATTGCAGCACTATTCACCATAGCCAGGTAATGGAAGCAACCTAAATGCCCACAGATAGTCGAATGGATAAGCATGTGGTACATATATAAAATGGAATATTACTCAGCCATACAAAGGAATGAAACTGGGTCATTTGTAGAGACGTCGATGGATCTAGAGACTGTCATACAGAGTGAAGGAAGTCAGAAAGAGAAAAACAACTATTGTATATTAATGCATATATGTGGAACCTAGAAAAATGGTACAGATGAACCGGTTTGCAGGGCAGAAATAGAGACACAGAGGCAGAGAACAAACGTATGGACACCAAGGGGGGGAAGCCATGTGGTGGTGGTGGTGGGATGAGTTGGGAGATTGGGATTGACCTGTATACATGTATATGTATAAAATAGATAACTAATAATAACCTGCTGTGTAAATAAATAAATAAAATAAAATTTCAAAATTTTTAAAAATAAATAAATTTTTAAAATAAAACAGAAAAAGTTCTTCCCTTCACACAGATGTATTTATATGAATGAATTATTTCCATGCTTATATCTATAAATACATAAAAGAGGAATAAAATCTACCTTGAACCAAAAAAAAAAAACACAGAACCCACGAGTTATAGAGAGGAAAACCCTATCAGGGCACTTGCTCCAGCGGTAAACAATTCTGAAGTTGGTCACAGGTGGGGAATCACCTCCCATGCAGCCAGCAGCCCCCACGCAAGGAGCGTCCTCATTGCAAAGCTGGGGGACCGTGCCGAGGCGTCTGTGAGTAAACGTGAGCTGAGCCCCAGGCCAGCTGCTGCTGAACTGTTCCCACCCTTCCCAGGTAAAACACCTGAATATGTACAAGGACCTGAAAGCCTAGAGGAAGGGCCGTTGGGCCACACCAGCGACAGCACGCAGGCTGACTTGGTGCCTGGAGGCCAGCCAGGTTGGTCCCAGCCAGGGCACTCTTCTGGACGCTTTCCATTTCCCTGCCTGAGATACACCTCCTGTCCCGGCCCCCACTGCTTTTTTCCTTCCTCACCTCTGCCCGGGGAGAAATTCCAGTGTAAGGTATGGGTGACACATCCTCTTCTTTAGCAGTTGGCAGCCTGGCAATTCCTGCAGAAAGTCCAGCAGAGCCCCACTCACACCGGACCAACCACAAAGCCGTGGCCCCTCACTCCCTCCCACCAGCACAGCCCCGAGACTGCTGACGGGGCAGAGAATATGGCATCAGGCACAGCTGCAGGGGCTCTTGCTGCCTGGAGTGGTGTTCATATTGACCTCAACACAGGAACACCTGGGGAGGGCTGGCCGGCATGGTCAGGCTGCCCAGGTCAGCCAATCCTCACCCCTCAGGGGCTCACATTGCAGAAAATGGACCTCGCTGAACCGGCCAGGTCCAAGGAACAGGTGTGGGCTCCTGAGAGTCAGGATAGATAAGGGGCTGCAGCTCTGGCTTGTTTTCTAATCATTTTATCTGGCCCATGAGTGGGAGACAACTTCAAGAAGACCCTCTCCTAATGAGAGGAACCGAGGAGTCAGGGAGAGGAGGGGTGATGGTTGGAGATAGAGGCCTGGTGTCCCGGCTGCAGTGGAAGTCTCTGGAAGACCAGGCAGAGGGAGGCCGCACAGAGTGATGCCCAGGGTCACAGACCTTTCGGAGCTGCTGTTTGTTACATCAAGTCCTGCTCTGAGGTGCTCTGTGTCAGCTCTGAGTGACAGGCCATCTGGGGTGCTCTGCAATGAGGGCTATGTGCACGGTGCCTGTGTGCCCAGCCCTGCCGTGGTATCTGCTCAGGGGAGCTCCATATCCTGGGAGGGGCCTGATCACGAGACCCCATGGGCTGCTGGGTAGTTGCACAGGTGAGCTCCATAACCTGGGAGTGGCGTGACCATGAGAGCCCCGTGGGCTGATGGGAAGTTGCACAGGGGAGTTCCATAACCTGGCATTGCCCTGACCACGAGAGCCCCGTGGGCTGCTGGGGACCTGGTAAAGGATGTCAGGACACTCAGTGAAGCCACCGAGGATATACATCCAGTAGTTCCTAATTCCTACACCCTGCTGGTCATTCTACCATCCACCAGGACATGGTATTCTGTATTAGACTTCAACGATGCCTTCTTCTGTATTCCATTGGCCCCAGAAAGGCTCTGCTGCCCTAGTAACCAGGTTTGGCAATGGAGAAATGCTGCCGCCTTGTGGCCATTTCCCACAGCAGCAGCTTTAAACCCAGTGCTAATGGTCACTAAGTATTCACACTCATTGCAGGCCTGTGAATGACACCTGCCCTCAAAAACAATCCTGGGGTCGAACATTGACCCAAAAATTCAAAAGAGGGCAACCATCCAAGAAGACAATTTCAAGAGGTTAATTGTACTCTCCGTTTTTTTCTGTTTTTCTGTACCAGAAATGGAAAAAGGCATGGAAAAATGCTGAACATTAGGAATAATTAAAGATATGCAAATCCAAATTACAAAAACCTATCAGCTCACACCAGTCAGAATGGTCATCGACAAAAATTCTGCAAACAATAAATGCTGAAGGGGTTTTGGAGAAATGCCTACCCTTGGTTCAACGTGGGACATGGTAAGAGCCAGTAATGAAAACCAAAAAAATCAGGTGCCTTGTAAAGGTAAATACTGAGCTACCATTCAATCAAACATACCCACTGCTGGGCCTATCACCTGAGGGCATGAGAATCAAAAAGACACAGGCTGGGCTTCACTGGTGGCGCAGTGTTTGAGAGTCCACCTGCCAATGCAGGGGACACGGGTTCATGCCCCGGTTCAGGAAGATCCCACATGCCGCGGAGCAGCTTGTCCCGTGAGCTATGACTGCTGGGCCTGCGCGTCCGGAGCGTGTGCACTGCAATGGGAGGTTCCATGGCAGTGAGAGGCCCACATACCACAAAAAAAGACACAGCCTGGCAATCCTGCACTCCAGCAATATTTACCATAGCCAACACTTGGAAGCTACGAAAATGTCCATCAACAGAGGAATGCACAAAGAAGAAGTGGTCCATGTACACAATGGAATATGACTCCAATTAAAAAATACATAAATTCAATTTATAAAACAAACATAAGTAAGGAGACATCAGCTTTTGGGGGCACATTCCACTCTAATATATCACCGAGGAACACCACTGCCAGGATGGTCTGTTTCCCTAGTTACCAGATTGGGAAAAGGAAAAATGCTGCCGCCCTCTGGCCGTTACTTGCAACAGCAGCTTTAAAACCTGTGCTAAGGGTCACTTCATATGCACCAGTACTGGAGGGCTGTGAATGAAACCTGCCCTCAAAATGTCTTGAGGGAGGTAATGGCCAAAATATTTCTAAATGTCAAACATACTTCACGAAAACTATTTGAAGAGGTAAGCTGTACTCACAGTTTGAAGAAAAAAAGGACATGCCAGAAAGTTCAATTTCAAGGAATTATGAGACGCATGCAAATCCAACCACAAAGTGGTATCAGCTCACACTAGTCAGAATAAACATCAGCGAAAATACTACAAACAATAAACGCTGAAGTTGTTGGGGAGAAGGGCATAACCTCAACTTTAAGTGGGACGTGACCTGGTAAGAGCCACTACTGAGAACAGAATGGAGGTGCCTCTACAAGGTAAACATTTTGCTACCATATGATCCAGCAGGCCCACTCCTGGGCCTATAACCTAAGAAGACAGAATTGGAAAGACACAGGCAGGCAAATGTGCATTGCCGCAGCATTACAATAGCCATGACATGGAAGCAGCCAAAAAGTCCATCAACAGATGAGTGGACAAAGAAGAACTGGTACATGTCCAGACAGAATATTAGCCAAGGAAAAAAAGGACACAATGCCATCTGCTGCACCGTAGATGAGTCTAGAGCTAATCACGTGACTTGTAGTAAGTCAGAAAGAGAAAGACACATATCTATTGATATCACTTATAGGTGTTACCGAAAAATTGATACCAGTGAAGATATTTCCACGGAGAAGGGCAATCACAGATTCATTAAACAAACTTATGGATCACCAATGGGAAAGTGTGAGGATTGGATACATTAGGATATTGGGGTTAACAGACATATACAAACACAGGTGAAATATATAATCACCAAACACCCACGGAATACCAAGAGAAGACTACTCAACATCCTGTCATAACGTACATGGGGAAAGGACCCCAGGAAGAACAGACATATGTATATGTGTAAAAGAACCACATCTTGCACACCTACAACAAGCCAAACATTGTAATCAAACTTGCCGTGATAAAAAAATAAAAATCAAATTAAGAAAGCGAACAAGAAGTAGTGAGACAAACTTAAGGGGCTTTTTCCTGGCACATTCCATTCTAAATTACAACCTGGAACACGACTTCCATTGAGGCTCTGTTGCCCTAGTAACCAGGTTTGGTAAAGGAGAACTGCTGCCACCTTGTGGCCGTTTCACACAACAGCAGCTTTCATCCCAGGGCTAATGGTCATTTGATATTCAAGATAATTGCAGGCCTGTAAATGACACCTGCCCTGAAAACAAATCCTGGGGTCGTATATCGACCAAAATATTCAACAGACTTCCATATTTCAAAACGACAGTTTCAAGAGGCATATTTTACACACATTTGTGTTCTGCTTCTTTTTCTTTCTTTCTTTCTTTTGTTAAAAAACGGGAATGGAAAAAGGCAACCCTCCGAATGGGAGGAAATATTTGCAAACGAATCAATGGACAAACGTTTAATCTCCAGTATATATAAACAGCTCATGCAGCTTCATAGTAAAAAAAAAAACCAACAAACCAATATAAAAATGGGTAGACGATCTAAATAGATATTTCTTCAAAGAACACACAGACATGGCCAAGATGCACATGAAAAGCTGCTCAACATCACTAATTATTAAAGTAATGCAAATCAAAACTACAATGAGGTATCACCTCACACCTGTTAGAATGGGCATCATCAGAAATTCTACAAACAACAAATGCTGGGGAGGGTGTGGACAAAAGGAACCCTCTTCCACTATTGGTGGGAATGTAAATTGATACAGTCACTATGGAGAACAGTATGGAGGTTCCTTAAAAAAGTAAAAATAGAATTACCATATGATCCAGCAATCCCACTTCTGGGCATATACCCAGAGAAAACCATAAATCAAAAAGACACATTCACCACAATGTTCATTGCAGCACTATTCACCATAGCCAGGTAATGGAAGCAACCTAAATGCCCACAGATAGTCGAATGGATAAACATGTGGTACATATATAAAATGGAATATTACTCAGCCATACAAAGGAATGAAACTGGGTCATTTGTAGAGACGTCGATGGATCTAGAGACTGTCATACAGAGTGAAGGAAGTCAGAAAGAGAAAAACAACTATTGTATATTAATGCATATATGTGGAACCTAGAAAAATGGTACAGATGAACCGGTTTGCAGGGCAGAAATAGAGACACAGAGGCAGAGAACAAACGTATGGACACCAAGGGGAGGAAGCCATGTGGTGGTGGTGGTGGGATGAGTTGGGAGATTGGGATTGACCTGTATACATGTATATGTATAAAATAGATAACTAATAATAACCTGCTGTGTAAATAAATAAATAAAATAAAATTTCAAAATTTTTAAAAATAAATAAATTTTTAAAATAAAACACAAAAAGTTCTTCCCTTCACACAGATGTATTTATATGAATGAATTATTTCCATGCTTATATCTATAAATACATAAAAGAGGAATAAAATCTACCTTGAACCAAAAAAAAAAAAACACAGAACCCACGAGTTATAGAGAGGAAAACCCTATCAGGGCACTTGCTCCAGCGGTAAACAATTCTGAAGTTGGTCACAGGTGGGGAATCACCTCCCATGCAGCCAGCAGCCCCCACGCAAGGAGCGTCCTCATTGCAAAGCTGGGGGACCGTGCCGAGGCATCTGTGAGTAAACGTGAGCTGAGCCCCAGGCCAGCTGCTGCTGAACTGTTCCCACCCTTCCCAGGTAAAACACCTGAATATGTACAAGGACCTGAAAGCCTAGAGGAAGGGCCGTTGGGCCACACCAGCGACAGCACGCAGGCTGACTTGGTGCCTGGAGGCCAGCCAGGTTGGTCCCAGCCAGGGCACTCTTCTGGACGCTTTCCATTTCCCTGCCTGAGATACACCTCCTGTCCCGGCCCCCACTGCTTTTTTCCTTCCTCACCTCTGCCCGGGGAGAAATTCCAGTGTAAGGTATGGGTGACACATCCTCTTCTTTAGCAGTTGGCAGCCTGGCAATTCCTGCAGAAAGTCCAGCAGAGCCCCACTCACACCGGACCAACCACAAAGCCGTGGCCCCTCACTCCCTCCCACCAGCACAGCCCCGAGACTGCTGACGGGGCAGAGAATATGGCATCAGGCACAGCTGCAGGGGCTCTTGCTGCCTGGAGTGGTGTTCATATTGACCTCAACACAGGAACACCTGGGGAGGGCTGGCCGGCATGGTCAGGCTGCCCAGGTCAGCCAATCCTCACCCCTCAGGGGCTCACATTGCAGAAAATGGACCTCGCTGAACCGGCCAGGTCCAAGGAACAGGTGTGGGCTCCTGAGAGTCAGGATAGATAAGGGGCTGCAGCTCTGGCTTGTTTTCTAATCATTTTATCTGGCCCATGAGTGGGAGACAACTTCAAGAAGACCCTCTCCTAATGAGAGGAACCGAGGAGTCAGGAAGAGGAGGGGTGATGGTTGGAGATAGAGGCCTGGTGTCCCGGCTGCAGTGGAAGTCTCTGGAAGACCAGGCAGAGGGAGGCCGCACAGAGTGATGCCCAGGGTCACAGACCTTTCGGAGCTGCTGTTTGTTACATCAAGTCCTGCTCTGAGGTGCTCTGTGTCAGCTCTGAGTGACAGGCCATCTGGGGTGCTCTGCAATGAGGGCTATGTGCACGGTGCCTGTGTGCCCAGCCCTGCCGTGGTATCTGCTCAGGGGAGCTCCATATCCTGGGAGGGGCCTGATCACGAGACCCCATGGGCTGCTGGGTAGTTGCACAGGTGAGCTCCATAACCTGGGAGTGGCGTGACCATGAGAGCCTCGTGGGCTGATGGGTAGTTGCACAGGTGAGCTCCATAACCTGGGAGTGGCGTGACCATGAGAGCCCCGTGGGCTGATGGGAAGTTGCACAGGGGAGTTCCATAACCTGGCATTGCCCTGACCACGAGAGCCCCGTGGGCTGCTGGGGACCTGGTAAAGGATGTCAGGACACTCAGTGAAGCCACCGAGGATATACATCCAGTAGTTCCTAATTCCTACACCCTGCTGGTCATTCTACCATCCACCAGGACATGGTATTCTGTATTAGACTTCAACGATGCCTTCTTCTGTATTCCATTGGCCCCAGAAAGGCTCTGCTGCCCTAGTAACCAGGTTTGGCAATGGAGAAATGCTGCCGCCTTGTGGCCATTTCCCACAGCAGCAGCTTTAAACCCAGTGCTAATGGTCACTAAGTATTCACACTCATTGCAGGCCTGTGAATGACACCTGCCCTCAAAAACAATCCTGGGGTCGAACATTGACCCAAAAATTCAAAAGAGGGCAACCATCCAAGAAGACAATTTCAAGAGGTTAATTGTACTCTCCGTTTTTTTCTGTTTTTCTGTACCAGAAATGGAAAAAGGCATGGAAAAATGCTGAACATTAGGAATAATTAAAGATATGCAAATCCAAATTACAAAAACCTATCAGCTCACACCAGTCAGAATGGTCATCGACAAAAATTCTGCAAACAATAAATGCTGAAGGGGTTTTGGAGAAATGCCTACCCTTGGTTCAACGTGGGACAAGGTAAGAGCCAGTAATGAAAACCAAAAAAATCAGGTGCCTTGTAAAGGTAAATACTGAGCTACCATTCAATCAAACATACCCACTGCTGGGCCTATCACCTGAGGGCATGAGAATCAAAAAGACACAGGCTGGGCTTCACTGGTGGCGCAGTGTTTGAGAGTCCACCTGCCAATGCAGGGGACACGGGTTCATGCCCCGGTTCAGGAAGATCCCACATGCCGCGGAGCGGCTGGTCCCGTGAGCTATGGCTGCTGGGCCTGCGCATCCGGAGCGTGTGCACTGCAATGGGAGGTTCCACGGCAGTGAGAGGCCCACATACCACAAAAAAAGACACAGCCTGGCAATCCAGCACTCCAGCAATATTTACCATAGCCAACACTTGGAAGCTACGAAAATGTCCATCAACAGAGGAATGCACAAAGAAGAAGTGGTCCATGTACACAATGGAATATGACTCCAATTAAAAAATACATAAATTCAATTTATAAAACAAACATAAGTAAGGAGACATCAGCTTTCGGGGGCACATTCCACTCTAATATATCACCGAGGAACACCACTGCCAGGATGGTCTGTTTCCCTAGTTACCAGATTGGGAAAAGGAAAAATGCTGCCGCCCTCTGGCCGTTACTTGCAACAGCAGCTTTAAAACCTGTGCTAAGGGTCACTTCATATGCACCAGTACTGGAGGGCTGTGAATGAAACCTGCCCTCAAAATGTCTTGAGGGAGGTAATGGCCAAAATATTTCTAAATGTCAAACATACTTCACGAAAACTATTTGAAGAGGTAAGCTGTACTCACAGTTTGAAGAAAAAAAGGACATGCCAGAAAGTTCAATTTCAAGGAATTATGAGACGCATGCAAATCCAACCACAAAGTGGTATCAGCTCACACTAGTCAGAATAAACATCAGCGAAAATACTACAAACAATAAACGCTGAAGTTGTTGGGGAGAAGGGCATAACCTCAACTTTAAGTGGGACGTGACCTGGTAAGAGCCACTACTGAGAACAGAATGGAGGTGCCTCTACAAGGTAAACATTTTGCTACCATATGATCCAGCAGGCCCACTCCTGGGCCTATAACCTAAGAAGACAGAATTGGAAAGACACAGGCAGGCAAATGTGCATTGCCGCAGCATTACAATAGCCATGACATGGAAGCAGCCAAAAAGTCCATCAACAGATGAGTGGACAAAGAAGAACTGGTACATGTCCAGACAGAATATTAGCCAAGGAAAAAAAGGACACAATGCCATCTGCTGCACCGTAGATGAGTCTAGAGCTAATCACGTGACTTGTAGTAAGTCAGAAAGAGAAAGACACATATCTATTGATATCACTTATAGGTGTTACCGAAAAATTGATACCAGTGAAGATATTTCCACGGAGAAGGGCAATCACAGATTCATTAAACAAACTTATGGATCACCAATGGGAAAGTGTGAGGATTGGATACATTAGGATATTGGGGTTAACAGACATATACAAACACAGGTGAAATATATAATCACCAAACACCCACGGAATACCAAGAGAAGACTACTCAACATCCTGTCATAACGTACATGGGGAAAGGACCCCAGGAAGAACAGACATATGTATATGTGTAAAAGAACCACATCTTGCACACCTACAACAAGCCAAACATTGTAATCAAACTTGCCGTGATAAAAAAATAAAAATCAAATTAAGAAAGCGAACAAGAAGTAGTGAGACAAACTTAAGGGGCTTTTTCCTGGCACATTCCATTCTAAATTACAACCTGGAACACGACTTCCATTGAGGCTCTGTTGCCCTAGTAACCAGGTTTGGTAAAGGAGAACTGCTGCCACCTTGTGGCCGTTTCACACAACAGCAGCTTTCATCCCAGGGCTAATGGTCATTTGATATTCAAGATAATTGCAGGCCTGTAAATGACACCTGCCCTGAAAACAAATCCTGGGGTCGTATATCGACCAAAATATTCAACAGACTTCCATATTTCAAAACGACAGTTTCAAGAGGCATATTTTACACATATTTGTGTTCTGCTTCTTTTTCTTTCTTTCTTTCTTTTGTTAAAAAACGGGAATGGAAAAAGGCAACCCTCCGAATGGGAGGAAATATTTGCAAACGAATCAATGGACAAACGTTTAATCTCCAGTATATATAAACAGCTCATGCAGCTTCATAGTAAAAAAAAAAACCAACAAACCAATATAAAAATGGGTAGACGATCTAAATAGATATTTCTTCAAAGAACACACAGACATGGCCAAGATGCACATGAAAAGCTGCTCAACATCACTAATTATTAAAGTAATGCAAATCAAAACTACAATGAGGTATCACCTCACACCTGTTAGAATGGGCATCATCAGAAATTCTACAAACAACAAATGCTGGGGAGGGTGTGGACAAAAGGAACCCTCTTCCACTATTGGTGGGAATGTAAATTGATACAGTCACTATGGAGAACAGTATGGAGGTTCCTTAAAAAAGTAAAAATAGAATTACCATATGATCCAGCAATCCCACTTCTGGGCATATACCCAGAGAAAACCATAAATCAAAAAGACACATTCACCACAATGTTCATTGCAGCACTATTCACCATAGCCAGGTAATGGAAGCAACCTAAATGCCCACAGATAGTCGAATGGATAAACATGTGGTACATATATAAAATGGAATATTACTCAGCCATACAAAGGAATGAAACTGGGTCATTTGTAGAGACGTCGATGGATCTAGAGACTGTCATACAGAGTGAAGGAAGTCAGAAAGAGAAAAACAACTATTGTATATTAATGCATATATGTGGAACCTAGAAAAATGGTACAGATGAACCGGTTTGCAGGGCAGAAATAGAGACACAGAGGCAGAGAACAAACGTATGGACACCAAGGGGAGGAAGCCATGTGGTGGTGGTGGTGGGATGAGTTGGGAGATTGGGATTGACCTGTATACATGTATATGTATAAAATAGATAACTAATAATAACCTGCTGTGTAAATAAATAAATAAAATAAAATTTCAAAATTTTTAAAAATAAATAAATTTTTAAAATAAAACACAAAAAGTTCTTCCCTTCACACAGATGTATTTATATGAATGAATTATTTCCATGCTTATATCTATAAATACATAAAAGAGGAATAAAATCTACCTTGAACCAAAAAAAAAAAAACACAGAACCCACGAGTTATAGAGAGGAAAACCCTATCAGGGCACTTGCTCCAGCGGTAAACAATTCTGAAGTTGGTCACAGGTGGGGAATCACCTCCCATGCAGCCAGCAGCCCCCACGCAAGGAGCGTCCTCATTGCAAAGCTGGGGGACCGTGCCGAGGCATCTGTGAGTAAACGTGAGCTGAGCCCCAGGCCAGCTGCTGCTGAACTGTTCCCACCCTTCCCAGGTAAAACACCTGAATATGTACAAGGACCTGAAAGCCTAGAGGAAGGGCCGTTGGGCCACACCAGCGACAGCACGCAGGCTGACTTGGTGCCTGGAGGCCAGCCAGGTTGGTCCCAGCCAGGGCACTCTTCTGGACGCTTTCCATTTCCCTGCCTGAGATACACCTCCTGTCCCGGCCCCCACTGCTTTTTTCCTTCCTCACCTCTGCCCGGGGAGAAATTCCAGTGTAAGGTATGGGTGACACATCCTCTTCTTTAGCAGTTGGCAGCCTGGCAATTCCTGCAGAAAGTCCAGCAGAGCCCCACTCACACCGGACCAACCACAAAGCCGTGGCCCCTCACTCCCTCCCACCAGCACAGCCCCGAGACTGCTGACGGGGCAGAGAATATGGCATCAGGCACAGCTGCAGGGGCTCTTGCTGCCTGGAGTGGTGTTCATATTGACCTCAACACAGGAACACCTGGGGAGGGCTGGCCGGCATGGTCAGGCTGCCCAGGTCAGCCAATCCTCACCCCTCAGGGGCTCACATTGCAGAAAATGGACCTCGCTGAACCGGCCAGGTCCAAGGAACAGGTGTGGGCTCCTGAGAGTCAGGATAGATAAGGGGCTGCAGCTCTGGCTTGTTTTCTAATCATTTTATCTGGCCCATGAGTGGGAGACAACTTCAAGAAGACCCTCTCCTAATGAGAGGAACCGAGGAGTCAGGAAGAGGAGGGGTGATGGTTGGAGATAGAGGCCTGGTGTCCCGGCTGCAGTGGAAGTCTCTGGAAGACCAGGCAGAGGGAGGCCGCACAGAGTGATGCCCAGGGTCACAGACCTTTCGGAGCTGCTGTTTGTTACATCAAGTCCTGCTCTGAGGTGCTCTGTGTCAGCTCTGAGTGACAGGCCATCTGGGGTGCTCTGCAATGAGGGCTATGTGCACGGTGCCTGTGTGCCCAGCCCTGCCGTGGTATCTGCTCAGGGGAGCTCCATATCCTGGGAGGGGCCTGATCACGAGACCCCATGGGCTGCTGGGTAGTTGCACAGGTGAGCTCCATAACCTGGGAGTGGCGTGACCATGAGAGCCTCGTGGGCTGATGGGTAGTTGCACAGGTGAGCTCCATAACCTGGGAGTGGCGTGACCATGAGAGCCCCGTGGGCTGATGGGAAGTTGCACAGGGGAGTTCCATAACCTGGCATTGCCCTGACCACGAGAGCCCCGTGGGCTGCTGGGGACCTGGTAAAGGATGTCAGGACACTCAGTGAAGCCACCGAGGATATACATCCAGTAGTTCCTAATTCCTACACCCTGCTGGTCATTCTACCATCCACCAGGACATGGTATTCTGTATTAGACTTCAACGATGCCTTCTTCTGTATTCCATTGGCCCCAGAAAGGCTCTGCTGCCCTAGTAACCAGGTTTGGCAATGGAGAAATGCTGCCGCCTTGTGGCCATTTCCCACAGCAGCAGCTTTAAACCCAGTGCTAATGGTCACTAAGTATTCACACTCATTGCAGGCCTGTGAATGACACCTGCCCTCAAAAACAATCCTGGGGTCGAACATTGACCCAAAAATTCAAAAGAGGGCAACCATCCAAGAAGACAATTTCAAGAGGTTAATTGTACTCTCCGTTTTTTTCTGTTTTTCTGTACCAGAAATGGAAAAAGGCATGGAAAAATGCTGAACATTAGGAATAATTAAAGATATGCAAATCCAAATTACAAAAACCTATCAGCTCACACCAGTCAGAATGGTCATCGACAAAAATTCTGCAAACAATAAATGCTGAAGGGGTTTTGGAGAAATGCCTACCCTTGGTTCAACGTGGGACAAGGTAAGAGCCAGTAATGAAAACCAAAAAAATCAGGTGCCTTGTAAAGGTAAATACTGAGCTACCATTCAATCAAACATACCCACTGCTGGGCCTATCACCTGAGGGCATGAGAATCAAAAAGACACAGGCTGGGCTTCACTGGTGGCGCAGTGTTTGAGAGTCCACCTGCCAATGCAGGGGACACGGGTTCATGCCCCGGTTCAGGAAGATCCCACATGCCGCGGAGCGGCTGGTCCCGTGAGCTATGGCTGCTGGGCCTGCGCATCCGGAGCGTGTGCACTGCAATGGGAGGTTCCACGGCAGTGAGAGGCCCACATACCACAAAAAAAGACACAGCCTGGCAATCCAGCACTCCAGCAATATTTACCATAGCCAACACTTGGAAGCTACGAAAATGTCCATCAACAGAGGAATGCACAAAGAAGAAGTGGTCCATGTACACAATGGAATATGACTCCAATTAAAAAATACATAAATTCAATTTATAAAACAAACATAAGTAAGGAGACATCAGCTTTCGGGGGCACATTCCACTCTAATATATCACCGAGGAACACCACTGCCAGGATGGTCTGTTTCCCTAGTTACCAGATTGGGAAAAGGAAAAATGCTGCCGCCCTCTGGCCGTTACTTGCAACAGCAGCTTTAAAACCTGTGCTAAGGGTCACTTCATATGCACCAGTACTGGAGGGCTGTGAATGAAACCTGCCCTCAAAATGTCTTGAGGGAGGTAATGGCCAAAATATTTCTAAATGTCAAACATACTTCACGAAAACTATTTGAAGAGGTAAGCTGTACTCACAGTTTGAAGAAAAAAAGGACATGCCAGAAAGTTCAATTTCAAGGAATTATGAGACGCATGCAAATCCAACCACAAAGTGGTATCAGCTCACACTAGTCAGAATAAACATCAGCGAAAATACTACAAACAATAAACGCTGAAGTTGTTGGGGAGAAGGGCATAACCTCAACTTTAAGTGGGACGTGACCTGGTAAGAGCCACTACTGAGAACAGAATGGAGGTGCCTCTACAAGGTAAACATTTTGCTACCATATGATCCAGCAGGCCCACTCCTGGGCCTATAACCTAAGAAGACAGAATTGGAAAGACACAGGCAGGCAAATGTGCATTGCCGCAGCATTACAATAGCCATGACATGGAAGCAGCCAAAAAGTCCATCAACAGATGAGTGGACAAAGAAGAACTGGTACATGTCCAGACAGAATATTAGCCAAGGAAAAAAAGGACACAATGCCATCTGCTGCACCGTAGATGAGTCTAGAGCTAATCACGTGACTTGTAGTAAGTCAGAAAGAGAAAGACACATATCTATTGATATCACTTATAGGTGTTACCGAAAAATTGATACCAGTGAAGATATTTCCACGGAGAAGGGCAATCACAGATTCATTAAACAAACTTATGGATCACCAATGGGAAAGTGTGAGGATTGGATACATTAGGATATTGGGGTTAACAGACATATACAAACACAGGTGAAATATATAATCACCAAACACCCACGGAATACCAAGAGAAGACTACTCAACATCCTGTCATAACGTACATGGGGAAAGGACCCCAGGAAGAACAGACATATGTATATGTGTAAAAGAACCACATCTTGCACACCTACAACAAGCCAAACATTGTAATCAAACTTGCCGTGATAAAAAAATAAAAATCAAATTAAGAAAGCGAACAAGAAGTAGTGAGACAAACTTAAGGGGCTTTTTCCTGGCACATTCCATTCTAAATTACAACCTGGAACACGACTTCCATTGAGGCTCTGTTGCCCTAGTAACCAGGTTTGGTAAAGGAGAACTGCTGCCACCTTGTGGCCGTTTCACACAACAGCAGCTTTCATCCCAGGGCTAATGGTCATTTGATATTCAAGATAATTGCAGGCCTGTAAATGACACCTGCCCTGAAAACAAATCCTGGGGTCGTATATCGACCAAAATATTCAACAGACTTCCATATTTCAAAACGACAGTTTCAAGAGGCATATTTTACACACATTTGTGTTCTGCTTCTTTTTCTTTCTTTCTTTCTTTTGTTAAAAAACGGGAATGGAAAAAGGCAACCCTCCGAATGGGAGGAAATATTTGCAAACGAATCAATGGACAAACGTTTAATCTCCAGTATATATAAACAGCTCATGCAGCTTCATAGTAAAAAAAAAAACCAACAAACCAATATAAAAATGGGTAGACGATCTAAATAGATATTTCTTCAAAGAACACACAGACATGGCCAAGATGCACATGAAAAGCTGCTCAACATCACTAATTATTAAAGTAATGCAAATCAAAACTACAATGAGGTATCACCTCACACCTGTTAGAATGGGCATCATCAGAAATTCTACAAACAACAAATGCTGGGGAGGGTGTGGACAAAAGGAACCCTCTTCCACTATTGGTGGGAATGTAAATTGATACAGTCACTATGGAGAACAGTATGGAGGTTCCTTAAAAAAGTAAAAATAGAATTACCATATGATCCAGCAATCCCACTTCTGGGCATATACCCAGAGAAAACCATAAATCAAAAAGACACATTCACCACAATGTTCATTGCAGCACTATTCACAATAGCCAGGTAATGGAAGCAACCTAAATGCCCACAGATAGTCGAATGGATAAACATGTGGTACATATATAAAATGGAATATTACTCAGCCATACAAAGGAATGAAACTGGGTCATTTGTAGAGACGTCGATGGATCTAGAGACTGTCATACAGAGTGAAGGAAGTCAGAAAGAGAAAAACAACTATTGTATATTAATGCATATATGTGGAACCTAGAAAAATGGTACAGATGAACCGGTTTGCAGGGCAGAAATAGAGACACAGAGGCAGAGAACAAACGTATGGACACCAAGGGGAGGAAGCCATGTGGTGGTGGTGGTGGGATGAGTTGGGAGATTGGGATTGACCTGTATACATGTATATGTATAAAATAGATAACTAATAATAACCTGCTGTGTAAATAAATAAATAAAATAAAATTTCAAAATTTTTAAAAATAAATAAATTTTTAAAATAAAACACAAAAAGTTCTTCCCTTCACACAGATGTATTTATATGAATGAATTATTTCCATGCTTATATCTATAAATACATAAAAGAGGAATAAAATCTACCTTGAACCAAAAAAAAAAAAACACAGAACCCACGAGTTATAGAGAGGAAAACCCTATCAGGGCACTTGCTCCAGCGGTAAACAATTCTGAAGTTGGTCACAGGTGGGGAATCACCTCCCATGCAGCCAGCAGCCCCCACGCAAGGAGCGTCCTCATTGCAAAGCTGGGGGACCGTGCCGAGGCGTCTGTGAGTACACGTGAGCTGAGCCCCAGGCCAGCTGCTGCTGAACTGTTCCCACCCTTCCCAGGTAAAACACCTGAATATGTACAAGGACCTGAAAGCCTAGAGGAAGGGCCGTTGGGCCACACCAGCGACAGCACGCAGGCTGACTTGGTGCCTGGAGGCCAGCCAGGTTGGTCCCAGCCAGGGCACTCTTCTGGACGCTTTCCATTTCCCTGCCTGAGATACACCTCCTGTCCCGGCCCCCACTGCTTTTTTCCTTCCTCACCTCTGCCCGGGGAGAAATTCCAGTGTAAGGTATGGGTGACACATCCTCTTCTTTAGCAGTTGGCAGCCTGGCAATTCCTGCAGAAAGTCCAGCAGAGCCCCACTCACACCGGACCAACCACAAAGCCGTGGCCCCTCACTCCCTCCCACCAGCACAGCCCCGAGACTGCTGACGGGGCAGAGAATATGGCATCAGGCACAGCTGCCGGGGCTCTTGCTGCCTGGAGTGGTGTTCATATTGACCTCAACACAGGAACACCTGGGGAGGGCTGGCCGGCATGGTCAGGCTGCCCAGGTCAGCCAATCCTCACCCCTCAGGGGCTCACATTGCAGAAAATGGACCTCGCTGAACCGGCCAGGTCCAAGGAACAGGTGTGGGCTCCTGAGAGTCAGGATAGATAAGGGGCTGCAGCTCTGGCTTGTTTTCTAATCATTTTATCTGGCCCATGAGTGGGAGACAACTTCAAGAAGACCCTCTCCTAATGAGAGGAACCGAGGAGTCAGGAAGAGGAGGGGTGATGGTTGGAGATAGAGGCCTGGTGTCCCGGCTGCAGTGGAAGTCTCTGGAAGACCAGGCAGAGGGAGGCCGCACAGAGTGATGCCCAGGGTCACAGACCTTTCGGAGCTGCTGTTTGTTACATCAAGTCCTGCTCTGAGGTGCTCTGTGTCAGCTCTGAGTGACAGGCCATCTGGGGTGCTCTGCAATGAGGGCTATGTGCACGGTGCCTGTGTGCCCAGCCCTGCCGTGGTATCTGCTCAGGGGAGCTCCATATCCTGGGAGGGGCCTGATCACGAGACCCCATGGGCTGCTGGGTAGTTGCACAGGTGAGCTCCATAACCTGGGAGTGGCGTGACCATGAGAGCCTCGTGGGCTGATGGGTAGTTGCACAGGTGAGCTCCATAACCTGGGAGTGGCGTGACCATGAGAGCCCCGTGGGCTGATGGGAAGTTGCACAGGGGAGTTCCATAACCTGGCATTGCCCTGACCACGAGAGCCCCGTGGGCTGCTGGGGACCTGGTAAAGGATGTCAGGACACTCAGTGAAGCCACCGAGGATATACATCCAGTAGTTCCTAATTCCTACACCCTGCTGGTCATTCTACCATCCACCAGGACATGGTATTCTGTATTAGACTTCAACGATGCCTTCTTCTGTATTCCATTGGCCCCAGAAAGGCTCTGCTGCCCTAGTAACCAGGTTTGGCAATGGAGAAATGCTGCCGCCTTGTGGCCATTTCCCACAGCAGCAGCTTTAAACCCAGTGCTAATGGTCACTAAGTATTCACACTCATTGCAGGCCTGTGAATGACACCTGCCCTCAAAAACAATCCTGGGGTCGAACATTGACCCAAAAATTCAAAAGAGGGCAACCATCCAAGAAGACAATTTCAAGAGGTTAATTGTACTCTCCGTTTTTTTCTGTTTTTCTGTACCAGAAATGGAAAAAGGCATGGAAAAATGTTGAACATTAGGAATAATTAAAGATATGCAAATCCAAATTACAAAAACCTATCAGCTCACACCAGTCAGAATGGTCATCGACAAAAATTCTGCAAACAATAAATGCTGAAGGGGTTTTGGAGAAATGCCTACCCTTGGTTCAACGTGGGACATGGTAAGAGCCAGTAATGAAAACCAAAAAAATCAGGTGCCTTGTAAAGGTAAATACTGAGCTACCATTCAATCAAACATACCCACTGCTGGGCCTATCACCTGAGGGCATGAGAATCAAAAAGACACAGGCTGGGCTTCACTGGTGGCGCAGTGTTTGAGAGTCCACCTGCCAATGCAGGGGACACGGGTTCATGCCCCGGTTCAGGAAGATCCCACATGCCGCGGAGCGGCTGGTCCCGTGAGCTATGGCTGCTGGGCCTGCGCGTCCGGAGCGTGTGCACTGCAATGGGAGGTTCCACGGCAGTGAGAGGCCCACATACCACAAAAAAAGACACAGCCTGGCAATCCAGCACTCCAGCAATATTTACCATAGCCAACACTTGGAAGCTACGAAAATGTCCATCAACAGAGGAATGCACAAAGAAGAAGTGGTCCATGTACACAATGGAATATGACTCCAATTAAAAAATACATAAATTCAATTTATAAAACAAACATAAGTAAGGAGACATCAGCTTTCGGGGGCACATTCCACTCTAATATATCACCGAGGAACACCACTGCCAGGATGGTCTGTTTCCCTAGTTACCAGATTGGGAAAAGGAAAAATGCTGCCGCCCTCTGGCCGTTACTTGCAACAGCAGCTTTAAAACCTGTGCTAAGGGTCACTTCATATGCACCAGTACTGGAGGGCTGTGAATGAAACCTGCCCTCAAAATGTCTTGAGGGAGGTAATGGCCAAAATATTTCTAAATGTCAAACATACTTCACGAAAACTATTTGAAGAGGTAAGCTGTACTCACAGTTTGAAGAAAAAAAGGACATGCCAGAAAGTTCAATTTCAAGGAATTATGAGACGCATGCAAATCCAACCACAAAGTGGTATCAGCTCACACTAGTCAGAATAGACATCAGCGAAAATACTACAAACAATAAACGCTGAAGTTGTTGGGGAGAAGGGCATAACCTCAACTTTAAGTGGGACGTGACCTGGTAAGAGCCACTACTGAGAACAGAATGGAGGTGCCTCTACAAGGTAAACATTTTGCTACCATATGATCCAGCAGGCCCACTCCTGGGCCTATAACCTAAGAAGACAGAATTGGAAAGACACAGGCAGGCAAATGTGCATTGCCGCAGCATTACAATAGCCATGACATGGAAGCAGCCAAAAAGTCCATCAACAGATGAGTGGACAAAGAAGAACTGGTACATGTCCAGACAGAATATTAGCCAAGGAAAAAAAGGACACAATGCCATCTGCTGCACCGTAGATGAGTCTAGAGCTAATCACGTGACTTGTAGTAAGTCAGAAAGAGAAAGACACATATCTATTGATATCACTTATAGGTGTTACCGAAAAATTGATACCAGTGAAGATATTTCCACGGAGAAGGGCAATCACAGATTCATTAAACAAACTTATGGATCACCAATGGGAAAGTGTGAGGATTGGATACATTAGGATATTGGGGTTAACAGACATATACAAACACAGGTGAAATATATAATCACCAAACACCCACGGAATACCAAGAGAAGACTACTCAACATCCTGTCATAACGTACATGGGGAAAGGACCCCAGGAAGAACAGACATATGTATATGTGTAAAAGAACCACATCTTGCACACCTACAACAAGCCAAACATTGTAATCAAACTTGCCGTGATAAAAAAATAAAAATCAAATTAAGAAAGCGAACAAGAAGTAGTGAGACAAACTTAAGGGGCTTTTTCCTGGCACATTCCATTCTAAATTACAACCTGGAACACGACTTCCATTGAGGCTCTGTTGCCCTAGTAACCAGGTTTGGTAAAGGAGAACTGCTGCCACCTTGTGGCCGTTTCACACAACAGCAGCTTTCATCCCAGGGCTAATGGTCATTTGATATTCAAGATAATTGCAGGCCTGTAAATGACACCTGCCCTGAAAACAAATCCTGGGGTCGTATATCGACCAAAATATTCAACAGACTTCCATATTTCAAAACGACAGTTTCAAGAGGCATATTTTACACACATTTGTGTTCTGCTTCTTTTTCTTTCTTTCTTTCTTTTGTTAAAAAACGGGAATGGAAAAAGGCAACCCTCCGAATGGGAGGAAATATTTGCAAACGAATCAATGGACAAACGTTTAATCTCCAGTATATATAAACAGCTCATGCAGCTTCATAGTAAAAAAAAAAACCAACAAACCAATATAAAAATGGGTAGACGATCTAAATAGATATTTCTTCAAAGAACACACAGACATGGCCAAGATGCACATGAAAAGCTGCTCAACATCACTAATTATTAAAGTAATGCAAATCAAAACTACAATGAGGTATCACCTCACACCTGTTAGAATGGGCATCATCAGAAATTCTACAAACAACAAATGCTGGGGAGGGTGTGGACAAAAGGAACCCTCTTCCACTATTGGTGGGAATGTAAATTGATACAGTCACTATGGAGAACAGTATGGAGGTTCCTTAAAAAAGTAAAAATAGAATTACCATATGATCCAGCAATCCCACTTCTGGGCATATACCCAGAGAAAACCATAAATCAAAAAGACACATTCACCACAATGTTCATTGCAGCACTATTCACCATAGCCAGGTAATGGAAGCAACCTAAATGCCCACAGATAGTCGAATGGATAAACATGTGGTACATATATAAAATGGAATATTACTCAGCCATACAAAGGAATGAAACTGGGTCATTTGTAGAGACGTCGATGGATCTAGAGACTGTCATACAGAGTGAAGGAAGTCAGAAAGAGAAAAACAACTATTGTATATTAATGCATATATGTGGAACCTAGAAAAATGGTACAGATGAACCGGTTTGCAGGGCAGAAATAGAGACACAGAGGCAGAGAACAAACGTATGGACACCAAGGGGAGGAAGCCATGTGGTGGTGGTGGTGGGATGAGTTGGGAGATTGGGATTGACCTGTATACATGTATATGTATAAAATAGATAACTAATAATAACCTGCTGTGTAAATAAATAAATAAAATAAAATTTCAAAATTTTTAAAAATAAATAAATTTTTAAAATAAAACAGAAAAAGTTCTTCCCTTCACACAAATGTATTTATATGAATGAATTATTTCCATGCTTATATCTATAAATACATAAAAGAGGAATAAAATCTACCTTGAACCAAAAAAAAAAAAACACAGAACCCACGAGTTATAGAGAGGAAAACCCTATCAGGGCACTTGCTCCAGCGGTAAACAATTCTGAAGTTGGTCACAGGTGGGGAATCACCTCCCATGCAGCCAGCAGCCCCCACGCAAGGAGCGTCCTCATTGCAAAGCTGGGGGACCGTGCCGAGGCGTCTGTGAGTAAACGTGAGCTGAGCCCCAGGCCAGCTGCTGCTGAACTGTTCCCACCCTTCCCAGGTAAAACACCTGAATATGTACAAGGACCTGAAAGCCTAGAGGAAGGGCCGTTGGGCCACACCAGCGACAGCACGCAGGCTGACTTGGTGCCTGGAGGCCAGCCAGGTTGGTCCCAGCCAGGGCACTCTTCTGGACGCTTTCCATTTCCCTGCCTGAGATACACCTCCTGTCCCGGCCCCCACTGCTTTTTTCCTTCCTCACCTCTGCCCGGGGAGAAATTCCAGTGTAAGGTATGGGTGACACATCCTCTTCTTTAGCAGTTGGCAGCCTGGCAATTCCTGCAGAAAGTCCAGCAGAGCCCCACTCACACCGGACCAACCACAAAGCCGTGGCCCCTCACTCCCTCCCACCAGCACAGCCCCGAGACTGCTGACGGGGCAGAGAATATGGCATCAGGCACAGCTGCAGGGGCTCTTGCTGCCTGGAGTGGTGTTCATATTGACCTCAACACAGGAACACCTGGGGAGGGCTGGCCGGCATGGTCAGGCTGCCCAGGTCAGCCAATCCTCACCCCTCAGGGGCTCACATTGCAGAAAATGGACCTCGCTGAACCGGCCAGGTCCAAGGAACAGGTGTGGGCTCCTGAGAGTCAGGATAGATAAGGGGCTGCAGCTCTGGCTTGTTTTCTAATCATTTTATCTGGCCCATGAGTGGGAGACAACTTCAAGAAGACCCTCTCCTAATGAGAGGAACCGAGGAGTCAGGGAGAGGAGGGGTGATGGTTGGAGATAGAGGCCTGGTGTCCCGGCTGCAGTGGAAGTCTCTGGAAGACCAGGCAGAGGGAGGCCGCACAGAGTGATGCCCAGGGTCACAGACCTTTCGGAGCTGCTGTTTGTTACATCAAGTCCTGCTCTGAGGTGCTCTGTGTCAGCTCTGAGTGACAGGCCATCTGGGGTGCTCTGCAATGAGGGCTATGTGCACGGTGCCTGTGTGCCCAGCCCTGCCGTGGTATCTGCTCAGGGGAGCTCCATATCCTGGGAGGGGCCTGATCACGAGACCCCATGGGCTGCTGGGTAGTTGCACAGGTGAGCTCCATAACCTGGGAGTGGCGTGACCATGAGAGCCCCGTGGGCTGATGGGAAGTTGCACAGGTGAGCTCCATAACCTGGGAGTGGCGTGACCATGAGAGCCCCGTGGGCTGATGGGAAGTTGCACAGGGGAGTTCCATAACCTGGCATTGCCCTGACCACGAGAGCCCCGTGGGCTGCTGGGGACCTGGTAAAGGATGTCAGGACACTCAGTGAAGCCACCAAGGATATACATCCAGTAGTTCCTAATTCCTACACCCTGCTGGTCATTCTACCATCCACCAGGACATGGTATTCTGTATTAGACTTCAACGATGCCTTCTTCTGTATTCCATTGGCCCCAGAAAGGCTCTGCTGCCCTAGTAACCAGGTTTGGCAATGGAGAAATGCTGCCGCCTTGTGGCCATTTCCCACAGCAGCAGCTTTAAACCCAGTGCTAATGGTCACTAAGTATTCACACTCATTGCAGGCCTGTGAATGACACCTGCCCTCAAAAACAATCCTGGGGTCGAACATTGACCCAAAAATTCAAAAGAGGGCAACCATCCAAGAAGACAATTTCAAGAGGTTAATTGTACTCTCCGTTTTTTTCTGTTTTTCTGTACCAGAAATGGAAAAAGGCATGGAAAAATGCTGAACATTAGGAATAATTAAAGATATGCAAATCCAAATTACAAAAACCTATCAGCTCACACCAGTCAGAATGGTCATCGACAAAAATTCTGCAAACAATAAATGCTGAAGGGGTTTTGGAGAAATGCCTACCCTTGGTTCAACGTGGGACATGGTAAGAGCCAGTAATGAAAACCAAAAAAATCAGGTGCCTTGTAAAGGTAAATACTGAGCTACCATTCAATCAAACATGCCCACTGCTGGGCCTATCACCTGAGGGCATGAGAATCAAAAAGACACAGGCTGGGCTTCACTGGTGGCGCAGTGTTTGAGAGTCCACCTGCCAATGAAGGGGACACGGGTTCATGCCCCGGTTCAGGAAGATCCCACATGCCGCGGAGCGGCTGGTCCCGTGAGCTATGGCTGCTGGGCCTGCGCGTCCGGAGCGTGTGCACTGCAATGGGAGGTTCCACGGCAGTGAGAGGCCCACATACCACAAAAAAAGACACAGCCTGGCAATCCAGCACTCCAGCAATATTTACCATAGCCAACACTTGGAAGCTACGAAAATGTCCATCAACAGAGGAATGCACAAAGAAGAAGTGGTCCATGTACACAATGGAATATGACTCCAATTAAAAAATACATAAATTCAATTTATAAAACAAACATAAGTAAGGAGACATCAGCTTTCGGGGGCACATTCCACTCTAATATATCACCGAGGAACACCACTGCCAGGATGGTCTGTTTCCCTAGTTACCAGATTGGGAAAAGGAAAAATGCTGCCGCCCTCTGGCCGTTACTTGCAACAGCAGCTTTAAAACCTGTGCTAAGGGTCACTTCATATGCACCAGTACTGGAGGGCTGTGAATGAAACCTGCCCTCAAAATGTCTTGAGGGAGGTAATGGCCAAAATATTTCTAAATGTCAAACATACTTCACGAAAACTATTTGAAGAGGTAAGCTGTACTCACAGTTTGAAGAAAAAAAGGACATGCCAGAAAGTTCAATTTCAAGGAATTATGAGACGCATGCAAATCCAACCACAAAGTGGTATCAGCTCACACTAGTCAGAATAAACATCAGCGAAAATACTACAAACAATAAACGCTGAAGTTGTTGGGGAGAAGGGCATAACCTCAACTTTAAGTGGGACGTGACCTGGTAAGAGCCACTACTGAGAACAGAATGGAGGTGCCTCTACAAGGTAAACATTTTGCTACCATATGATCCAGCAGGCCCACTCCTGGGCCTATAACCTAAGAAGACAGAATTGGAAAGACACAGGCAGGCAAATGTGCATTGCCGCAGCATTACAATAGCCATGACATGGAAGCAGCCAAAAAGTCCATCAACAGATGAGTGGACAAAGAAGAACTGGTACATGTCCAGACAGAATATTAGCCAAGGAAAAAAAGGACACAATGCCATCTGCTGCACCGTAGATGAGTCTAGAGCTAATCACGTGACTTGTAGTAAGTCAGAAAGAGAAAGACACATATCTATTGATATCACTTATAGGTGTTACCGAAAAATTGATACCAGTGAAGATATTTCCACGGAGAAGGGCAATCACAGATTCATTAAACAAACTTATGGATCACCAATGGGAAAGTGTGAGGATTGGATACATTAGGATATTGGGGTTAACAGACATATACAAACACAGGTGAAATATATAATCACCAAACACCCACGGAATACCAAGAGAAGACTACTCAACATCCTGTCATAACGTACATGGGGAAAGGACCCCAGGAAGAACAGACATATGTATATGTGTAAAAGAACCACATCTTGCACACCTACAACAAGCCAAACATTGTAATCAAACTTGCCGTGATAAAAAAATAAAAATCAAATTAAGAAAGCGAACAAGAAGTAGTGAGACAAACTTAAGGGGCTTTTTCCTGGCACATTCCATTCTAAATTACAACCTGGAACACGACTTCCATTGAGGCTCTGTTGCCCTAGTAACCAGGTTTGGTAAAGGAGAACTGCTGCCACCTTGTGGCCGTTTCACACAACAGCAGCTTTCATCCCAGGGCTAATGGTCATTTGATATTCAAGATAATTGCAGGCCTGTAAATGACACCTGCCCTGAAAACAAATCCTGGGGTCGTATATCGACCAAAATATTCAACAGACTTCCATATTTCAAAACGACAGTTTCAAGAGGCATATTTTACACACATTTGTGTTCTGCTTCTTTTTCTTTCTTTCTTTCTTTTGTTAAAAAACGGGAATGGAAAAAGGCAACCCTCCGAATGGGAGGAAATATTTGCAAACGAATCAATGGACAAACGTTTAATCTCCAGTATATATAAACAGCTCATGCAGCTTCATAGTAAAAAAAAAAAACCAACAAACCAATATAAAAATGGGTAGACGATCTAAATAGATATTTCTTCAAAGAACACACAGACATGGCCAAGATGCACATGAAAAGCTGCTCAACATCACTAATTATTAAAGTAATGCAAATCAAAACTACAATGAGGTATCACCTCACACCTGTTAGAATGGGCATCATCAGAAATTCTACAAACAACAAATGCTGGGGAGGGTGTGGACAAAAGGAACCCTCTTCCACTATTGGTGGGAATGTAAATTGATACAGTCACTATGGAGAACAGTATGGAGGTTCCTTAAAAAAGTAAAAATAGAATTACCATATGATCCAGCAATCCCACTTCTGGGCATATACCCAGAGAAAACCATAAATCAAAAAGACACATTCACCACAATGTTCATTGCAGCACTATTCACCATAGCCAGGTAATGGAAGCAACCTAAATGCCCACAGATAGTCGAATGGATAAACATGTGGTACATATATAAAATGGAATATTACTCAGCCATACAAAGGAATGAAACTGGGTCATTTGTAGAGACGTCGATGGATCTAGAGACTGTCATACAGAGTGAAGGAAGTCAGAAAGAGAAAAACAACTATTGTATATTAATGCATATATGTGGAACCTAGAAAAATGGTACAGATGAACCGGTTTGCAGGGCAGAAATAGAGACACAGAGGCAGAGAACAAACGTATGGACACCAAGGGGGGGAAGCCATGTGGTGGTGGTGGTGGGATGAGTTGGGAGATTGGGATTGACCTGTATACATGTATATGTATAAAATAGATAACTAATAATAACCTGCTGTGTAAATAAATAAATAAAATAAAATTTCAAAATTTTTAAAAATAAATAAATTTTTAAAATAAAACAGAAAAAGTTCTTCCCTTCACACAGATGTATTTATATGAATGAATTATTTCCATGCTTATATCTATAAATACATAAAAGAGGAAGAAAATCTACCTTGAACCAAAAAAAAAAAAAACACAGAACCCACGAGTTATAGAGAGGAAAACCCTATCAGGGCACTTGCTCCAGCGGTAAACAATTCTGAAGTTGGTCACAGGTGGGGAATCACCTCCCATGCAGCCAGCAGCCCCCACGCAAGGAGCGTCCTCATTGCAAAGCTGGGGGACCGTGCCGAGGCGTCTGTGAGTAAACGTGAGCTGAGCCCCAGGCCAGCTGCTGCTGAACTGTTCCCACCCTTCCCAGGTAAAACACCTGAATATGTACAAGGACCTGAAAGCCTAGAGGAAGGGCCGTTGGGCCACACCAGCGACAGCACGCAGGCTGACTTGGTGCCTGGAGGCCAGCCAGGTTGGTCCCAGCCAGGGCACTCTTCTGGACGCTTTCCATTTCCCTGCCTGAGATACACCTCCTGTCCCGGCCCCCACTGCTTTTTTCCTTCCTCACCTCTGCCCGGGGAGAAATTCCAGTGTAAGGTATGGGTGACACATCCTCTTCTTTAGCAGTTGGCAGCCTGGCAATTCCTGCAGAAAGTCCAGCAGAGCCCCACTCACACCGGACCAACCACAAAGCCGTGGCCCCTCACTCCCTCCCACCAGCACAGCCCCGAGACTGCTGACGGGGCAGAGAATATGGCATCAGGCACAGCTGCAGGGGCTCTTGCTGCCTGGAGTGGTGTTCATATTGACCTCAACACAGGAACACCTGGGGAGGGCTGGCCGGCATGGTCAGGCTGCCCAGGTCAGCCAATCCTCACCCCTCAGGGGCTCACATTGCAGAAAATGGACCTCGCTGAACCGGCCAGGTCCAAGGAACAGGTGTGGGCTCCTGAGAGTCAGGATAGATAAGGGGCTGCAGCTCTGGCTTGTTTTCTAATCATTTTATCTGGCCCATGAGTGGGAGACAACTTCAAGAAGACCCTCTCCTAATGAGAGGAACCGAGGAGTCAGGGAGAGGAGGGGTGATGGTTGGAGATAGAGGCCTGGTGTCCCGGCTGCAGTGGAAGTCTCTGGAAGACCAGGCAGAGGGAGGCCGCACAGAGTGATGCCCAGGGTCACAGACCTTTCGGAGCTGCTGTTTGTTACATCAAGTCCTGCTCTGAGGTGCTCTGTGTCAGCTCTGAGTGACAGGCCATCTGGGGTGCTCTGCAATGAGGGCTATGTGCACGGTGCCTGTGTGCCCAGCCCTGCCGTGGTATCTGCTCAGGGGAGCTCCATATCCTGGGAGGGGCCTGATCACGAGACCCCATGGGCTGCTGGGTAGTTGCACAGGTGAGCTCCATAACCTGGGAGTGGCGTGACCATGAGAGCCCCGTGGGCTGATGGGAAGTTGCACAGGTGAGCTCCATAACCTGGGAGTGGCGTGACCATGAGAGCCCCGTGGGCTGATGGGAAGTTGCACAGGGGAGTTCCATAACCTGGCATTGCCCTGACCACGAGAGCCCCGTGGGCTGCTGGGGACCTGGTAAAGGATGTCAGGACACTCAGTGAAGCCACCAAGGATATACATCCAGTAGTTCCTAATTCCTACACCCTGCTGGTCATTCTACCATCCACCAGGACATGGTATTCTGTATTAGACTTCAACGATGCCTTCTTCTGTATTCCATTGGCCCCAGAAAGGCTCTGCTGCCCTAGTAACCAGGTTTGGCAATGGAGAAATGCTGCCGCCTTGTGGCCATTTCCCACAGCAGCAGCTTTAAACCCAGTGCTAATGGTCACTAAGTATTCACACTCATTGCAGGCCTGTGAATGACACCTGCCCTCAAAAACAATCCTGGGGTCGAACATTGACCCAAAAATTCAAAAGAGGGCAACCATCCAAGAAGACAATTTCAAGAGGTTAATTGTACTCTCCGTTTTTTTCTGTTTTTCTGTACCAGAAATGGAAAAAGGCATGGAAAAATGCTGAACATTAGGAATAATTAAAGATATGCAAATCCAAATTACAAAAACCTATCAGCTCACACCAGTCAGAATGGTCATCGACAAAAATTCTGCAAACAATAAATGCTGAAGGGGTTTTGGAGAAATGCCTACCCTTGGTTCAACGTGGGACATGGTAAGAGCCAGTAATGAAAACCAAAAAAATCAGGTGCCTTGTAAAGGTAAATACTGAGCTACCATTCAATCAAACATGCCCACTGCTGGGCCTATCACCTGAGGGCATGAGAATCAAAAAGACACAGGCTGGGCTTCACTGGTGGCGCAGTGTTTGAGAGTCCACCTGCCAATGAAGGGGACACGGGTTCATGCCCCGGTTCAGGAAGATCCCACATGCCGCGGAGCGGCTGGTCCCGTGAGCTATGGCTGCTGGGCCTGCGCGTCCGGAGCGTGTGCACTGCAATGGGAGGTTCCACGGCAGTGAGAGGCCCACATACCACAAAAAAAGACACAGCCTGGCAATCCAGCACTCCAGCAATATTTACCATAGCCAACACTTGGAAGCTACGAAAATGTCCATCAACAGAGGAATGCACAAAGAAGAAGTGGTCCATGTACACAATGGAATATGACTCCAATTAAAAAATACATAAATTCAATTTATAAAACAAACATAAGTAAGGAGACATCAGCTTTCGGGGGCACATTCCACTCTAATATATCACCGAGGAACACCACTGCCAGGATGGTCTGTTTCCCTAGTTACCAGATTGGGAAAAGGAAAAATGCTGCCGCCCTCTGGCCGTTACTTGCAACAGCAGCTTTAAAACCTGTGCTAAGGGTCACTTCATATGCACCAGTACTGGAGGGCTGTGAATGAAACCTGCCCTCAAAATGTCTTGAGGGAGGTAATGGCCAAAATATTTCTAAATGTCAAACATACTTCACGAAAACTATTTGAAGAGGTAAGCTGTACTCACAGTTTGAAGAAAAAAAGGACATGCCAGAAAGTTCAATTTCAAGGAATTATGAGACGCATGCAAATCCAACCACAAAGTGGTATCAGCTCACACTAGTCAGAATAAACATCAGCGAAAATACTACAAACAATAAACGCTGAAGTTGTTGGGGAGAAGGGCATAACCTCAACTTTAAGTGGGACGTGACCTGGTAAGAGCCACTACTGAGAACAGAATGGAGGTGCCTCTACAAGGTAAACATTTTGCTACCATATGATCCAGCAGGCCCACTCCTGGGCCTATAACCTAAGAAGACAGAATTGGAAAGACACAGGCAGGCAAATGTGCATTGCCGCAGCATTACAATAGCCATGACATGGAAGCAGCCAAAAAGTCCATCAACAGATGAGTGGACAAAGAAGAACTGGTACATGTCCAGACAGAATATTAGCCAAGGAAAAAAAGGACACAATGCCATCTGCTGCACCGTAGATGAGTCTAGAGCTAATCACGTGACTTGTAGTAAGTCAGAAAGAGAAAGACACATATCTATTGATATCACTTATAGGTGTTACCGAAAAATTGATACCAGTGAAGATATTTCCACGGAGAAGGGCAATCACAGATTCATTAAACAAACTTATGGATCACCAATGGGAAAGTGTGAGGATTGGATACATTAGGATATTGGGGTTAACAGACATATACAAACACAGGTGAAATATATAATCACCAAACACCCACGGAATACCAAGAGAAGACTACTCAACATCCTGTCATAACGTACATGGGGAAAGGACCCCAGGAAGAACAGACATATGTATATGTGTAAAAGAACCACATCTTGCACACCTACAACAAGCCAAACATTGTAATCAAACTTGCCGTGATAAAAAAATAAAAATCAAATTAAGAAAGCGAACAAGAAGTAGTGAGACAAACTTAAGGGGCTTTTTCCTGGCACATTCCATTCTAAATTACAACCTGGAACACGACTTCCATTGAGGCTCTGTTGCCCTAGTAACCAGGTTTGGTAAAGGAGAACTGCTGCCACCTTGTGGCCGTTTCACACAACAGCAGCTTTCATCCCAGGGCTAATGGTCATTTGATATTCAAGATAATTGCAGGCCTGTAAATGACACCTGCCCTGAAAACAAATCCTGGGGTCGTATATCGACCAAAATATTCAACAGACTTCCATATTTCAAAACGACAGTTTCAAGAGGCATATTTTACACACATTTGTGTTCTGCTTCTTTTTCTTTCTTTCTTTCTTTTGTTAAAAAACGGGAATGGAAAAAGGCAACCCTCCGAATGGGAGGAAATATTTGCAAACGAATCAATGGACAAACGTTTAATCTCCAGTATATATAAACAGCTCATGCAGCTTCATAGTAAAAAAAAAAAACCAACAAACCAATATAAAAATGGGTAGACGATCTAAATAGATATTTCTTCAAAGAACACACAGACATGGCCAAGATGCACATGAAAAGCTGCTCAACATCACTAATTATTAAAGTAATGCAAATCAAAACTACAATGAGGTATCACCTCACACCTGTTAGAATGGGCATCATCAGAAATTCTACAAACAACAAATGCTGGGGAGGGTGTGGACAAAAGGAACCCTCTTCCACTATTGGTGGGAATGTAAATTGATACAGTCACTATGGAGAACAGTATGGAGGTTCCTTAAAAAAGTAAAAATAGAATTACCATATGATCCAGCAATCCCACTTCTGGGCATATACCCAGAGAAAACCATAAATCAAAAAGACACATTCACCACAATGTTCATTGCAGCACTATTCACCATAGCCAGGTAATGGAAGCAACCTAAATGCCCACAGATAGTCGAATGGATAAACATGTGGTACATATATAAAATGGAATATTACTCAGCCATACAAAGGAATGAAACTGGGTCATTTGTAGAGACGTCGATGGATCTAGAGACTGTCATACAGAGTGAAGGAAGTCAGAAAGAGAAAAACAACTATTGTATATTAATGCATATATGTGGAACCTAGAAAAATGGTACAGATGAACCGGTTTGCAGGGCAGAAATAGAGACACAGAGGCAGAGAACAAACGTATGGACACCAAGGGGGGGAAGCCATGTGGTGGTGGTGGTGGGATGAGTTGGGAGATTGGGATTGACCTGTATACATGTATATGTATAAAATAGATAACTAATAATAACCTGCTGTGTAAATAAATAAATAAAATAAAATTTCAAAATTTTTAAAAATAAATAAATTTTTAAAATAAAACAGAAAAAGTTCTTCCCTTCACACAGATGTATTTATATGAATGAATTATTTCCATGCTTATATCTATAAATACATAAAAGAGGAAGAAAATCTACCTTGAACCAAAAAAAAAAAAAACACAGAACCCACGAGTTATAGAGAGGAAAACCCTATCAGGGCACTTGCTCCAGCGGTAAACAATTCTGAAGTTGGTCACAGGTGGGGAATCACCTCCCATGCAGCCAGCAGCCCCCACGCAAGGAGCGTCCTCATTGCAAAGCTGGGGGACCGTGCCGAGGCGTCTGTGAGTAAACGTGAGCTGAGCCCCAGGCCAGCTGCTGCTGAACTGTTCCCACCCTTCCCAGGTAAAACACCTGAATATGTACAAGGACCTGAAAGCCTAGAGGAAGGGCCGTTGGGCCACACCAGCGACAGCACGCAGGCTGACTTGGTGCCTGGAGGCCAGCCAGGTTGGTCCCAGCCAGGGCACTCTTCTGGACGCTTTCCATTTCCCTGCCTGAGATACACCTCCTGTCCCGGCCCCCACTGCTTTTTTCCTTCCTCACCTCTGCCCGGGGAGAAATTCCAGTGTAAGGTATGGGTGACACATCCTCTTCTTTAGCAGTTGGCAGCCTGGCAATTCCTGCAGAAAGTCCAGCAGAGCCCCACTCACACCGGACCAACCACAAAGCCGTGGCCCCTCACTCCCTCCCACCAGCACAGCCCCGAGACTGCTGACGGGGCAGAGAATATGGCATCAGGCACAGCTGCAGGGGCTCTTGCTGCCTGGAGTGGTGTTCATATTGACCTCAACACAGGAACACCTGGGGAGGGCTGGCCGGCATGGTCAGGCTGCCCAGGTCAGCCAATCCTCACCCCTCAGGGGCTCACATTGCAGAAAATGGACCTCGCTGAACCGGCCAGGTCCAAGGAACAGGTGTGGGCTCCTGAGAGTCAGGATAGATAAGGGGCTGCAGCTCTGGCTTGTTTTCTAATCATTTTATCTGGCCCATGAGTGGGAGACAACTTCAAGAAGACCCTCTCCTAATGAGAGGAACCGAGGAGTCAGGGAGAGGAGGGGTGATGGTTGGAGATAGAGGCCTGGTGTCCCGGCTGCAGTGGAAGTCTCTGGAAGACCAGGCAGAGGGAGGCCGCACAGAGTGATGCCCAGGGTCACAGACCTTTCGGAGCTGCTGTTTGTTACATCAAGTCCTGCTCTGAGGTGCTCTGTGTCAGCTCTGAGTGACAGGCCATCTGGGGTGCTCTGCAATGAGGGCTATGTGCACGGTGCCTGTGTGCCCAGCCCTGCCGTGGTATCTGCTCAGGGGAGCTCCATATCCTGGGAGGGGCCTGATCACGAGACCCCATGGGCTGCTGGGTAGTTGCACAGGTGAGCTCCATAACCTGGGAGTGGCGTGACCATGAGAGCCCCGTGGGCTGATGGGAAGTTGCACAGGTGAGCTCCATAACCTGGGAGTGGCGTGACCATGAGAGCCCCGTGGGCTGATGGGAAGTTGCACAGGGGAGTTCCATAACCTGGCATTGCCCTGACCACGAGAGCCCCGTGGGCTGCTGGGGACCTGGTAAAGGATGTCAGGACACTCAGTGAAGCCACCAAGGATATACATCCAGTAGTTCCTAATTCCTACACCCTGCTGGTCATTCTACCATCCACCAGGACATGGTATTCTGTATTAGACTTCAACGATGCCTTCTTCTGTATTCCATTGGCCCCAGAAAGGCTCTGCTGCCCTAGTAACCAGGTTTGGCAATGGAGAAATGCTGCCGCCTTGTGGCCATTTCCCACAGCAGCAGCTTTAAACCCAGTGCTAATGGTCACTAAGTATTCACACTCATTGCAGGCCTGTGAATGACACCTGCCCTCAAAAACAATCCTGGGGTCGAACATTGACCCAAAAATTCAAAAGAGGGCAACCATCCAAGAAGACAATTTCAAGAGGTTAATTGTACTCTCCGTTTTTTTCTGTTTTTCTGTACCAGAAATGGAAAAAGGCATGGAAAAATGCTGAACATTAGGAATAATTAAAGATATGCAAATCCAAATTACAAAAACCTATCAGCTCACACCAGTCAGAATGGTCATCGACAAAAATTCTGCAAACAATAAATGCTGAAGGGGTTTTGGAGAAATGCCTACCCTTGGTTCAACGTGGGACATGGTAAGAGCCAGTAATGAAAACCAAAAAAATCAGGTGCCTTGTAAAGGTAAATACTGAGCTACCATTCAATCAAACATGCCCACTGCTGGGCCTATCACCTGAGGGCATGAGAATCAAAAAGACACAGGCTGGGCTTCACTGGTGGCGCAGTGTTTGAGAGTCCACCTGCCAATGAAGGGGACACGGGTTCATGCCCCGGTTCAGGAAGATCCCACATGCCGCGGAGCGGCTGGTCCCGTGAGCTATGGCTGCTGGGCCTGCGCGTCCGGAGCGTGTGCACTGCAATGGGAGGTTCCACGGCAGTGAGAGGCCCACATACCACAAAAAAAGACACAGCCTGGCAATCCAGCACTCCAGCAATATTTACCATAGCCAACACTTGGAAGCTACGAAAATGTCCATCAACAGAGGAATGCACAAAGAAGAAGTGGTCCATGTACACAATGGAATATGACTCCAATTAAAAAATACATAAATTCAATTTATAAAACAAACATAAGTAAGGAGACATCAGCTTTCGGGGGCACATTCCACTCTAATATATCACCGAGGAACACCACTGCCAGGATGGTCTGTTTCCCTAGTTACCAGATTGGGAAAAGGAAAAATGCTGCCGCCCTCTGGCCGTTACTTGCAACAGCAGCTTTAAAACCTGTGCTAAGGGTCACTTCATATGCACCAGTACTGGAGGGCTGTGAATGAAACCTGCCCTCAAAATGTCTTGAGGGAGGTAATGGCCAAAATATTTCTAAATGTCAAACATACTTCACGAAAACTATTTGAAGAGGTAAGCTGTACTCACAGTTTGAAGAAAAAAAGGACATGCCAGAAAGTTCAATTTCAAGGAATTATGAGACGCATGCAAATCCAACCACAAAGTGGTATCAGCTCACACTAGTCAGAATAGACATCAGCGAAAATACTACAAACAATAAACGCTGAAGTTGTTGGGGAGAAGGGCATAACCTCAACTTTAAGTGGGACGTGACCTGGTAAGAGCCACTACTGAGAACAGAATGGAGGTGCCTCTACAAGGTAAACATTTTGCTACCATATGATCCAGCAGGCCCACTCCTGGGCCTATAACCTAAGAAGACAGAATTGGAAAGACACAGGCAGGCAAATGTGCATTGCCGCAGCATTACAATAGCCATGACATGGAAGCAGCCAAAAAGTCCATCAACAGATGAGTGGACAAAGAAGAACTGGTACATGTCCAGACAGAATATTAGCCAAGGAAAAAAAGGACACAATGCCATCTGCTGCACCGTAGATGAGTCTAGAGCTAATCACGTGACTTGTAGTAAGTCAGAAAGAGAAAGACACATATCTATTGATATCACTTATAGGTGTTACCGAAAAATTGATACCAGTGAAGATATTTCCACGGAGAAGGGCAATCACAGATTCATTAAACAAACTTATGGATCACCAATGGGAAAGTGTGAGGATTGGATACATTAGGATATTGGGGTTAACAGACATATACAAACACAGGTGAAATATATAATCACCAAACACCCACGGAATACCAAGAGAAGACTACTCAACATCCTGTCATAACGTACATGGGGAAAGGACCCCAGGAAGAACAGACATATGTATATGTGTAAAAGAACCACATCTTGCACACCTACAACAAGCCAAACATTGTAATCAAACTTGCCGTGATAAAAAAATAAAAATCAAATTAAGAAAGCGAACAAGAAGTAGTGAGACAAACTTAAGGGGCTTTTTCCTGGCACATTCCATTCTAAATTACAACCTGGAACACGACTTCCATTGAGGCTCTGTTGCCCTAGTAACCAGGTTTGGTAAAGGAGAACTGCTGCCACCTTGTGGCCGTTTCACACAACAGCAGCTTTCATCCCAGGGCTAATGGTCATTTGATATTCAAGATAATTGCAGGCCTGTAAATGACACCTGCCCTGAAAACAAATCCTGGGGTCGTATATCGACCAAAATATTCAACAGACTTCCATATTTCAAAACGACAGTTTCAAGAGGCATATTTTACACACATTTGTGTTCTGCTTCTTTTTCTTTCTTTCTTTCTTTTGTTAAAAAACGGGAATGGAAAAAGGCAACCCTCCGAATGGGAGGAAATATTTGCAAACGAATCAATGGACAAACGTTTAATCTCCAGTATATATAAACAGCTCATGCAGCTTCATAGTAAAAAAAAAAAACCAACAAACCAATATAAAAATGGGTAGACGATCTAAATAGATATTTCTTCAAAGAACACACAGACATGGCCAAGATGCACATGAAAAGCTGCTCAACATCACTAATTATTAAAGTAATGCAAATCAAAACTACAATGAGGTATCACCTCACACCTGTTAGAATGGGCATCATCAGAAATTCTACAAACAACAAATGCTGGGGAGGGTGTGGACAAAAGGAACCCTCTTCCACTATTGGTGGGAATGTAAATTGATACAGTCACTATGGAGAACAGTATGGAGGTTCCTTAAAAAAGTAAAAATAGAATTACCATATGATCCAGCAATCCCACTTCTGGGCATATACCCAGAGAAAACCATAAATCAAAAAGACACATTCACCACAATGTTCATTGCAGCACTATTCACCATAGCCAGGTAATGGAAGCAACCTAAATGCCCACAGATAGTCGAATGGATAAACATGTGGTACATATATAAAATGGAATATTACTCAGCCATACAAAGGAATGAAACTGGGTCATTTGTAGAGACGTCGATGGATCTAGAGACTGTCATACAGAGTGAAGGAAGTCAGAAAGAGAAAAACAACTATTGTATATTAATGCATATATGTGGAACCTAGAAAAATGGTACAGATGAACCGGTTTGCAGGGCAGAAATAGAGACACAGAGGCAGAGAACAAACGTATGGACACCAAGGGGGGGAAGCCATGTGGTGGTGGTGGTGGGATGAGTTGGGAGATTGGGATTGACCTGTATACATGTATATGTATAAAATAGATAACTAATAATAACCTGCTGTGTAAATAAATAAATAAAATAAAATTTCAAAATTTTTAAAAATAAATAAATTTTTAAAATAAAACAGAAAAAGTTCTTCCCTTCACACAGATGTATTTATATGAATGAATTATTTCCATGCTTATATCTATAAATACATAAAAGAGGAATAAAATCTACCTTGAACCAAAAAAAAAAAAACACAGAACCCACGAGTTATAGAGAGGAAAACCCTATCAGGGCACTTGCTCCAGCGGTAAACAATTCTGAAGTTGGTCACAGGTGGGGAATCACCTCCCATGCAGCCAGCAGCCCCCACGCAAGGAGCGTCCTCATTGCAAAGCTGGGGGACCGTGCCGAGGCGTCTGTGAGTAAACGTGAGCTGAGCCCCAGGCCAGCTGCTGCTGAACTGTTCCCACCCTTCCCAGGTAAAACACCTGAATATGTACAAGGACCTGAAAGCCTAGAGGAAGGGCCGTTGGGCCACACCAGCGACAGCACGCAGGCTGACTTGGTGCCTGGAGGCCAGCCAGGTTGGTCCCAGCCAGGGCACTCTTCTGGACGCTTTCCATTTCCCTGCCTGAGATACACCTCCTGTCCCGGCCCCCACTGCTTTTTTCCTTCCTCACCTCTGCCCGGGGAGAAATTCCAGTGTAAGGTATGGGTGACACATCCTCTTCTTTAGCAGTTGGCAGCCTGGCAATTCCTGCAGAAAGTCCAGCAGAGCCCCACTCACACCGGACCAACCACAAAGCCGTGGCCCCTCACTCCCTCCCACCAGCACAGCCCCGAGACTGCTGACGGGGCAGAGAATATGGCATCAGGCACAGCTGCAGGGGCTCTTGCTGCCTGGAGTGGTGTTCATATTGACCTCAACACAGGAACACCTGGGGAGGGCTGGCCGGCATGGTCAGGCTGCCCAGGTCAGCCAATCCTCACCCCTCAGGGGCTCACATTGCAGAAAATGGACCTCGCTGAACCGGCCAGGTCCAAGGAACAGGTGTGGGCTCCTGAGAGTCAGGATAGATAAGGGGCTGCAGCTCTGGCTTGTTTTCTAATCATTTTATCTGGCCCATGAGTGGGAGACAACTTCAAGAAGACCCTCTCCTAATGAGAGGAACCGAGGAGTCAGGGAGAGGAGGGGTGATGGTTGGAGATAGAGGCCTGGTGTCCCGGCTGCAGTGGAAGTCTCTGGAAGACCAGGCAGAGGGAGGCCGCACAGAGTGATGCCCAGGGTCACAGACCTTTCGGAGCTGCTGTTTGTTACATCAAGTCCTGCTCTGAGGTGCTCTGTGTCAGCTCTGAGTGACAGGCCATCTGGGGTGCTCTGCAATGAGGGCTATGTGCACGGTGCCTGTGTGCCCAGCCCTGCCGTGGTATCTGCTCAGGGGAGCTCCATATCCTGGGAGGGGCCTGATCACGAGACCCCATGGGCTGCTGGGTAGTTGCACAGGTGAGCTCCATAACCTGGGAGTGGCGTGACCATGAGAGCCCCGTGGGCTGATGGGAAGTTGCACAGGTGAGCTCCATAACCTGGGAGTGGCGTGACCATGAGAGCCCCGTGGGCTGATGGGAAGTTGCACAGGGGAGTTCCATAACCTGGCATTGCCCTGACCACGAGAGCCCCGTGGGCTGCTGGGGACCTGGTAAAGGATGTCAGGACACTCAGTGAAGCCACCAAGGATATACATCCAGTAGTTCCTAATTCCTACACCCTGCTGGTCATTCTACCATCCACCAGGACATGGTATTCTGTATTAGACTTCAACGATGCCTTCTTCTGTATTCCATTGGCCCCAGAAAGGCTCTGCTGCCCTAGTAACCAGGTTTGGCAATGGAGAAATGCTGCCGCCTTGTGGCCATTTCCCACAGCAGCAGCTTTAAACCCAGTGCTAATGGTCACTAAGTATTCACACTCATTGCAGGCCTGTGAATGACACCTGCCCTCAAAAACAATCCTGGGGTCGAACATTGACCCAAAAATTCAAAAGAGGGCAACCATCCAAGAAGACAATTTCAAGAGGTTAATTGTACTCTCCGTTTTTTTCTGTTTTTCTGTACCAGAAATGGAAAAAGGCATGGAAAAATGCTGAACATTAGGAATAATTAAAGATATGCAAATCCAAATTACAAAAACCTATCAGCTCACACCAGTCAGAATGGTCATCGACAAAAATTCTGCAAACAATAAATGCTGAAGGGGTTTTGGAGAAATGCCTACCCTTGGTTCAACGTGGGACATGGTAAGAGCCAGTAATGAAAACCAAAAAAATCAGGTGCCTTGTAAAGGTAAATACTGAGCTACCATTCAATCAAACATGCCCACTGCTGGGCCTATCACCTGAGGGCATGAGAATCAAAAAGACACAGGCTGGGCTTCACTGGTGGCGCAGTGTTTGAGAGTCCACCTGCCAATGAAGGGGACACGGGTTCATGCCCCGGTTCAGGAAGATCCCACATGCCGCGGAGCGGCTGGTCCCGTGAGCTATGGCTGCTGGGCCTGCGCGTCCGGAGCGTGTGCACTGCAATGGGAGGTTCCACGGCAGTGAGAGGCCCACATACCACAAAAAAAGACACAGCCTGGCAATCCAGCACTCCAGCAATATTTACCATAGCCAACACTTGGAAGCTACGAAAATGTCCATCAACAGAGGAATGCACAAAGAAGAAGTGGTCCATGTACACAATGGAATATGACTCCAATTAAAAAATACATAAATTCAATTTATAAAACAAACATAAGTAAGGAGACATCAGCTTTCGGGGGCACATTCCACTCTAATATATCACCGAGGAACACCACTGCCAGGATGGTCTGTTTCCCTAGTTACCAGATTGGGAAAAGGAAAAATGCTGCCGCCCTCTGGCCGTTACTTGCAACAGCAGCTTTAAAACCTGTGCTAAGGGTCACTTCATATGCACCAGTACTGGAGGGCTGTGAATGAAACCTGCCCTCAAAATGTCTTGAGGGAGGTAATGGCCAAAATATTTCTAAATGTCAAACATACTTCACGAAAACTATTTGAAGAGGTAAGCTGTACTCACAGTTTGAAGAAAAAAAGGACATGCCAGAAAGTTCAATTTCAAGGAATTATGAGACGCATGCAAATCCAACCACAAAGTGGTATCAGCTCACACTAGTCAGAATAAACATCAGCGAAAATACTACAAACAATAAACGCTGAAGTTGTTGGGGAGAAGGGCATAACCTCAACTTTAAGTGGGACGTGACCTGGTAAGAGCCACTACTGAGAACAGAATGGAGGTGCCTCTACAAGGTAAACATTTTGCTACCATATGATCCAGCAGGCCCACTCCTGGGCCTATAACCTAAGAAGACAGAATTGGAAAGACACAGGCAGGCAAATGTGCATTGCCGCAGCATTACAATAGCCATGACATGGAAGCAGCCAAAAAGTCCATCAACAGATGAGTGGACAAAGAAGAACTGGTACATGTCCAGACAGAATATTAGCCAAGGAAAAAAAGGACACAATGCCATCTGCTGCACCGTAGATGAGTCTAGAGCTAATCACGTGACTTGTAGTAAGTCAGAAAGAGAAAGACACATATCTATTGATATCACTTATAGGTGTTACCGAAAAATTGATACCAGTGAAGATATTTCCACGGAGAAGGGCAATCACAGATTCATTAAACAAACTTATGGATCACCAATGGGAAAGTGTGAGGATTGGATACATTAGGATATTGGGGTTAACAGACATATACAAACACAGGTGAAATATATAATCACCAAACACCCACGGAATACCAAGAGAAGACTACTCAACATCCTGTCATAACGTACATGGGGAAAGGACCCCAGGAAGAACAGACATATGTATATGTGTAAAAGAACCACATCTTGCACACCTACAACAAGCCAAACATTGTAATCAAACTTGCCGTGATAAAAAAATAAAAATCAAATTAAGAAAGCGAACAAGAAGTAGTGAGACAAACTTAA
>NW_028294640.1:0-81481 GCF_964341445.2 Mesoplodon mirus
TTTCCTTAAGCCACTAGAACGTGTAAATGTGAACTGCAGATGTATATCTCCCTTCTACCGCACCTGGGAAGTACAAATCTCAAAGGGAAAGTGCAGGGAGAATGCTCTGTGTTCCCTTTGGAAAAGAGCTTGAAGGGAACCTTTTTTTCCTCATTGGGATTTAGAGCGTTGCAGGCTCAATTGTGGCAGGGAAACACTGTTGTTCCATATCTTCTCTTCTTAACACAATCCATTTCTCGTCCCAGAAAGAGGCAGGCCCCAGATACAAGGCAGCCTGTGTCCAAGCGGTGCTTAAACTCAGCAAGCGTTTATGGTGTCATAGGCCACTAGGCTGTGCACTAGATTCTAAGATGTAGGCGACGGAGTGCCCGACACTTCTGGGACCGGTAAGCCACGTTCAGTGGAGGAGAACTATATGCCAAAAGAAGGGCAATGGAGACCTTCTTTTCTTAAGCCACTAGAAGCTCTAAATATGAACAGCAGTTGTATCTCCCTTCTACCGCTCCTGGGAAGTACAAAACACAGAACGAAGGTGCAGGGGGAATGCTCTGATGTCCTTGTGGAAAATAGGGCTTGAAAACTGACCTGAAAACGTTCAGCGTTTTCGGAAGCCACTAGAAGGTGTCGATGTGAACAACAGAAGTATCTACCTTCTACAGCACCGGGAAGCCCCAAAGACCGCAGGAAGGCAAAGGGAGAGTGCTTTGTGGTCCCTTTGGAAAACAGGGTTTGAAGGGATTCACTAAGGATTGTTAGTGAATAGGTAAACCACATGGGACGACTAGCATCGAGCTCAAGCTCTCTGTTTCTCGTCACACAGAGAGGCAGGCCGCAGGTCCAAGGCAGCGTGTGTCAAAGCGGTGCTTTAAATGCAGGAAGCTTTTACGGTGTCTTAGGCCATGTGTCTCTGCACTAGGATGCAACATGTAAACGACGGACTGCCTGACACTACTGGGAGCTGTAAGCCACTTTCACTTGAGGACAACTATATGCCAAAAGAAGGGCAATGGAGGCCTTCTTTCCTTAAGCCACTAGAACGTGTCAATGTGAGCAGCAGATGTATCTCCCTTCTACCGCACATTGCAAGAACAAAACTCAAAGGAAAAGTGCAAGGAGAATGCTCTGTGTTCCCTTTGGAAAAGAGCTTGAAGGGAACCTTTTTTTCCTCACTGCGAGTTAGAGCGTTGCAGGCTCAATTGTGGCAGGGAAATACTGTTGTTCCATATCTTCTCTTCTTAACACAATCCATTTCTCATCCCAGAAATAGGCAGGCCCCAGATCCAAGGCAGCCTGTGTCAAAGCGGTGCTTAAACTCCAGCAAGCGTTTATGGTGTCATAGGCCACTAGGCTGTGCACTAGATTCTAAGATGTAGGCGAAGGACTGCCCGTCAGTTCTGGGACATGTAAGCTACGTTCGGTTGAGGAGAACTATATGCCAGAAGAAGGGCAATGGAGGCCTTCTTTCCTTAAGCCACTAGAACGTGTAAATGTGAACTGCAGATGTATATCTCCCTTGTACGCACATGGGAAATACAAAACTAAAAGGGAAAGTGCAGGGAGAATGCTCTGTGTTCCCTTTGGAAAAGAGCTTGAAGGGAACCTTTTTTTCCTCACTGGGATTTAGAGCGTTGCAGGCTCAATTGTGGGAGGGAAACACTGTTGTTCCATATCTTCTTTTCTTAACAAAATCCATTTCTCGTCCCAGAAAGAGGCAGGCCCCAGATACAAGGCAGCCTGTGTCAAAGCGGTGCTTAAACTCAGCAAGCGTTTATGGTGTCATAGGCCACTAGGCTGTGCACTAGATTCTAAGATGTAGGCGACGGAGTGCCCGACACTTCTGGGACCGGTAAGCCCCGTTCAGTGGAGGAGAACTATATGCCAAAAGAAGGGCAATGGAGACCTTCTTTTCTTAAGCCACTAAGAAGCTCTAAATGTGAACAGCAGTTGTATCTCCCTTCTACCGCTCCTGGGAAGTACAAAACACAGAACGAAGGCACAGGGGGAATGCTCTGTGGTCCTTGTGGAGAATAGAGCTTGAAAACTGACCTGAAAACGTTCAGCGTTTTCGGAAGCCACTAGAAGGTGTCGATGTGAACAACAGAAGTATCTACCTTCTACAGCACCGGGAAGCCACAAAGACCGCAGGAAGGCAAAGGGAGAGTGCTTTGTGGTCCCTTTGGAAAACAGGGTTTGAAGGGATTCACTAAGGATTGTTAGTGAATAGGTAAACCACATGGGACGACTAGCATCGAGTTCAAGCTCTCTGTTTCTCGTCACACAGAGAGGCAGGCCGCAGGTCCAAGGCAGCGTGTGTCAAAGCGGTGCTTTAAATGCAGGAAGCTTTTACGGTGTCTTAGGCCATGTGTCTCTGCACTAGGATGCAACATGTAAACGACGGACTGCCTGACACTACTGAGAGCTGTAAGCCACTTTCAGTTGAGTACAACTATATGCCAAAAGAAGGGCAATGGAGGCCTTCTTTCCTTAAGCCACTAGAACGTGTAAATGTGAGCAGCAGATGTATCTCCCTTCTACCGCACCTTGCAAGAACAAAACTCAAAGGGAAAGTGCAGGGAGAATGCTCTGTGTTCCCTTTGGAAAAGAGCTTGAAGGGAAACGTTCTTTTCCTCACTGGAATTTACAGCGTTGCAGGCTCAATTGTGGCAGGGAAACACTGTTGTTCCATATCTTCTCTTCTTAACACATTGCATTTCTCGTCCCAGAAAGAGGCAGGCCCCAGATACAAGGCAGCCTGTGTCAAAGCGGTGCTTAAACTCAGCAAGCGTTTATGGTGTCATAGGCCACTAGGCTGTGCACTAGATTCTAAGATGTAGGCGACGGAGTGCCCGACACTTCTGGGACCGGTAAGCCACGTTCAGTGGAGGAGAACTATAGGCCAAAAGAAGGGCAATGGAGACCTTCTTTTCTTAAGCCACTAGAAGCTCAAAATATGAACAGCAGTTGTATCTCCCTTCTACCGTTCCTGGGAAGTACAAAACACAGAACGAAGGCGCAGGGGGAATGCTCTGTGGTCCTTGTGGAGAATAGGGCTTGAAAACTGACCTGAAAACGTTCAGCGTTTTCGGAAGCCACTAGAAGGTGTCGATGTGAACAACAGAAGTATCTACCTTCTACAGCACCGGGAAGCCCCAAAGACCGCAAGAAGGCAAAGGGAGAGTGCTTTGTGGTCCCTTTGGAAAACAGGGTTTGAAGGGATTCACTAAGGATTGTTAGTGAATAGGTAAACCACATGGGACGACTAGCATCGAGCTCAAGCTCTCTGTTTCTCGTCACACAGAGAGGCAGGCCGCAGGTCCAAGGCAGCGTGTGTCAAAGCGGTGCTTTAAATGCAGGAAGCTTTTACGGTGTCTTAGGCCATGTGTCTCTGCACTAGGATGCAACATGTAAACGACGGACTGCCTGACACTACTGAGAGCTGTAAGCCACTTTCAGTTGAGGACAACTATATGCCAAAAGAAGGGCAATGGAGGCCTTCTTTCCTTAAGCCACTAGAACGTGTAAATGTGAGCAGCAGATGTATCTCCCTTCTACCGCACCTTGCAAGAACAAAACTCAAAGGGAAAGTGCAGGGAGAATGCTCTGTGTTCCCTTTGGAAAAGAGCTTGAAGGGAAACGTTTTTTTCCTCACTGGAATTTACAGCGTTGCAGGCTCAATTGTGGCAGGGAAACACTGTTGTTCCATATCTTCTCTTCTTAACACAATGCATTTCTCGTCCCAGAAAGAGGCAGGCCCCAGGTCCAAGGCAGCCTGTTTCAAAGCGGTGCTTAAACTCCAGCATGAGTTAATGATGTCATAGGCCACTAGGCTGTGCACTAGATTCTAAGATGTAGGCGACGGAGTGCCCGTCAGTTCTGGGACCGGTTAGCCACGTTCAGTGGAGGAGAACTATATGCCAAAAGAAGGGCAATGGAGACCTTCTTTTCTTAAGCCACTAAGAAGCTCTAAATGTGAACAGCAGTTGTATCTCCCTTCTACCGCTCCTGGGAAGTACAAAACACAGAACGAAGGCACAGGGGGAATGCTCTGTGGTCCTTGTGGAGAATAGAGCTTGAAAACTGACCTGAAAACGTTCAGCGTTTTCGGAAGCCACTAGAAGGAGTCGATGTGAACAACAGAAGTATCTACCTTCTACAGCACCGGGAAGCCCCAAAGACCGCAGGAAGGCAAAGGGAGAGTGCTTTGTGGTCCCTTTGGAAAACAGGGTTTGAAGGGATTCACTAAGGATTGTTAGTGAATAGGTAAACCACATGGGACGACTAGCATCGAGCTCAAGCTCTCTGTTTCTCGTCACACAGAGAGGCAGGCCGCAGGTCCAAGGCAGCGTGTGTCAAAGCGGTGCTTTAAATGCAGGAAGCTTTTACGGTGTCTTAGGCCATGTGTCTCTGCACTAGGATGCAACATGTAAACGACGGACTGCCTGACACTACTGAGAGCTGTAAGCCACTTTCAGTTGAGGACAACTATATGCCAAAAGAAGGGCAATGGAGGCCTTCTTTCCTTAAGCCACTAGAACGTGTAAATGTGAGCAGCAGATGTATCTCCCTTCTACCGCACCTTGCAAGAACAAAACTCAAAGGGAAAGTGCAGGGAGAATGCTCTGTGTTCCCTTTGGAAAAGAGCTTGAAGGGAAACGTTCTTTTCCTCACTGGAATTTACAGCGTTGCAGGCTCAATTGTGGCAGGGAAACACTGTTGTTCCATATCTTCTCTTCTTAACACAATGCATTTCTCGTCCCAGAAAGAGGCAGGCCCCAGATACAAGGCAGCCTGTGTCAAAGCGGTGCTTAAACTCAGCAAGCGTTTATGGTGTCATAGGCCACTAGGCTGTGCACTAGATTCTAAGATGTAGGCGACGGAGTGCCCGACACTTCTGGGACCGGTAAGCCACGTTCAGTGGAGGAGAACTATATGCCAAAAGAAGGGCAATGGAGACCTTGTTTTCTTAAGCCACTAGAAGCTCAAAATATGAACAGCAGTTGTATCTCCCTTCTACCGCTCCTGGGAAGTACAAAACACAGAACGAAGGCACAGGGGGAATGCTCTGTGGTCCTTGTGGAGAATAGGGCTTGAAAACTGACCTGAAAACGTTCAGCGTTTTCGGAAGCCACTAGAAGGTGTCGATGTGAACAACAGAAGTATCTACCTTCTACAGCACCGGGAAGCCCCAAAGACCGCAAGAAGGCAAAGGGAGAGTGCTTTGTGGTCCCTTTGGAAAACAGGGTTTGAAGGGATTCACTAAGGATTGTTAGTGAATAGGTAAACCACATGGGACGACTAGCATCGAGCTCAAGCTCTCTGTTTCTCGTCACACAGAGAGGCAGGCCGCAGGTCCAAGGCAGCGTGTGTCAAAGCGGTGCTTTAAATGCAGGAAGCTTTTACGGTGTCTTAGGCCATGTGTCTCTGCACTAGGATGCAACATGTAAACGACGGACTGCCTGACACTACTGAGAGCTGTAAGCCACTTTCAGGTGAGGACAACTATATGCCAAAAGAAGGGCAATGGAGGCCTTCTTTCCTTAAGCCACTAGAACGTGTAAATGTGAGCAGCAGATGTATCTCCCTTCTACCGCACCTTGCAAGAACAAAACTCAAAGGAAAAGTGCAAGGAGAATGCTCTGTGTTCCCTTTGGAAAAGAGCTTGAAGGGATCCTTTTTTTCCTCACTGGGATTTAGAGCGTTGCAGGCTCAATTGTGGCAGGGAAACACTGTTGTTCCATATCTTCTCTTCTTAACACAATCCATTTCTCGTCCCAGAAATAGGCAGGCCCCAGATCCAAGGCAGCCTGTGTCAAAGCGGTGCTTAAACTCCAGCAAGCGTTTATGGTGTCATAGGCCACTAGGCTGTGCAATAGATTCTAAGATGTAGGCGAAGGACTGCCCATCAGTTCTGGGACATGTAAGCTACGTTCGGTTGAGGAGAACTATATGCCAGAAGAAGGGCAATGGAGGCCTTCTTTCCTTAAGCCACTAGAACGTGTAAATGTGAACTGCAGATGTATATCTCCCTTCTACCGCACCTGGGAAGTACAAATCTCAAAGGGAAAGTGCAGGGAGAATGCTCTGTGTTCCCTTTGGAAAAGAGCTTGAAGGGAACCTTTTTTTCCTCATTGGGATTTAGAGCGTTGCAGGCTCAATTGTGGCAGGGAAACACTGTTGTTCCATATCTTCTCTTCTTAACACAATCCATTTCTCGTCCCAGAAAGAGGCAGGCCCCAGATACAAGGCAGCCTGTGTCCAAGCGGTGCTTAAACTCAGCAAGCGTTTATGGTGTCATAGGCCACTAGGCTGTGCACTAGATTCTAAGATGTAGGCGACGGAGTGCCCGACACTTCTGGGACCGGTAAGCCACGTTCAGTGGAGGAGAACTATATGCCAAAAGAAGGGCAATGGAGACCTTCTTTTCTTAAGCCACTAGAAGCTCTAAATATGAACAGCAGTTGTATCTCCCTTCTACCGCTCCTGGGAAGTACAAAACACAGAACGAAGGTGCAGGGGGAATGCTCTGATGTCCTTGTGGAAAATAGGGCTTGAAAACTGACCTGAAAACGTTCAGCGTTTTCGGAAGCCACTAGAAGGTGTCGATGTGAACAACAGAAGTATCTACCTTCTACAGCACCGGGAAGCCCCAAAGACCGCAGGAAGGCAAAGGGAGAGTGCTTTGTGGTCCCTTTGGAAAACAGGGTTTGAAGGGATTCACTAAGGATTGTTAGTGAATAGGTAAACCACATGGGACGACTAGCATCGAGCTCAAGCTCTCTGTTTCTCGTCACACAGAGAGGCAGGCCGCAGGTCCAAGGCAGCGTGTGTCAAAGCGGTGCTTTAAATGCAGGAAGCTTTTACGGTGTCTTAGGCCATGTGTCTCTGCACTAGGATGCAACATGTAAACGACGGACTGCCTGACACTACTGGGAGCTGTAAGCCACTTTCACTTGAGGACAACTATATGCCAAAAGAAGGGCAATGGAGGCCTTCTTTCCTTAAGCCACTAGAACGTGTCAATGTGAGCAGCAGATGTATCTCCCTTCTACCGCACATTGCAAGAACAAAACTCAAAGGAAAAGTGCAAGGAGAATGCTCTGTGTTCCCTTTGGAAAAGAGCTTGAAGGGAACCTTTTTTTCCTCACTGCGAGTTAGAGCGTTGCAGGCTCAATTGTGGCAGGGAAATACTGTTGTTCCATATCTTCTCTTCTTAACACAATCCATTTCTCATCCCAGAAATAGGCAGGCCCCAGATCCAAGGCAGCCTGTGTCAAAGCGGTGCTTAAACTCCAGCAAGCGTTTATGGTGTCATAGGCCACTAGGCTGTGCACTAGATTCTAAGATGTAGGCGAAGGACTGCCCGTCAGTTCTGGGACATGTAAGCTACGTTCGGTTGAGGAGAACTATATGCCAGAAGAAGGGCAATGGAGGCCTTCTTTCCTTAAGCCACTAGAACGTGTAAATGTGAACTGCAGATGTATATCTCCCTTGTACGCACATGGGAAATACAAAACTAAAAGGGAAAGTGCAGGGAGAATGCTCTGTGTTCCCTTTGGAAAAGAGCTTGAAGGGAACCTTTTTTTCCTCACTGGGATTTAGAGCGTTGCAGGCTCAATTGTGGGAGGGAAACACTGTTGTTCCATATCTTCTTTTCTTAACAAAATCCATTTCTCGTCCCAGAAAGAGGCAGGCCCCAGATACAAGGCAGCCTGTGTCAAAGCGGTGCTTAAACTCAGCAAGCGTTTATGGTGTCATAGGCCACTAGGCTGTGCACTAGATTCTAAGATGTAGGCGACGGAGTGCCCGACACTTCTGGGACCGGTAAGCCCCGTTCAGTGGAGGAGAACTATATGCCAAAAGAAGGGCAATGGAGACCTTCTTTTCTTAAGCCACTAAGAAGCTCTAAATGTGAACAGCAGTTGTATCTCCCTTCTACCGCTCCTGGGAAGTACAAAACACAGAACGAAGGCACAGGGGGAATGCTCTGTGTTCCTTGTGGAGAATAGAGCTTGAAATCTGACCTGAAAACGTTCAGCGTTTTCGGAAGCCACTAGAAGGTGTCGATGTGAACAACAGAAGTATCTACCTTCTACAGCACCGGGAAGCCACAAAGACCGCAGGAAGGCAAAGGGAGAGTGCTTTGTGGTCCCTTTGGAAAACAGGGTTTGAAGGGATTCACTAAGGATTGTTAGTGAATAGGTAAACCACATGGGACGACTAGCATCGAGCTCAAGCTCTCTGTTTCTCGTCACACAGAGAGGCAGGCCGCAGGTCCAAGGCAGCGTGTGTCAAAGCGGTGCTTTAAATGCAGGAAGCTTTTACGGTGTCTTAGGCCATGTGTCTCTGCACTAGGATGCAACATGTAAACGACGGACTGCCTGACACTACTGAGAGCTGTAAGCCACTTTCAGTTGAGTACAACTATATGCCAAAAGAAGGGCAATGGAGGCCTTCTTTCCTTAAGCCACTAGAACGTGTAAATGTGAGCAGCAGATGTATCTCCCTTCTACCGCACCTTGCAAGAACAAAACTCAAAGGGAAAGTGCAGGGAGAATGCTCTGTGTTCCCTTTGGAAAAGAGCTTGAAGGGAAACGTTCTTTTCCTCACTGGAATTTACAGCGTTGCAGGCTCAATTGTGGCAGGGAAACACTGTTGTTCCATATCTTCTCTTCTTAACACATTGCATTTCTCGTCCCAGAAAGAGGCAGGCCCCAGATACAAGGCAGCCTGTGTCAAAGCGGTGCTTAAACTCAGCAAGCGTTTATGGTGTCATAGGCCACTAGGCTGTGCACTACATTCTAAGATGTAGGCGACGGAGTGCCCGACACTTCTGGGACCGGTAAGCCACGTTCAGTGGAGGAGAACTATAGGCCAAAAGAAGGGCAATGGAGACCTTCTTTTCTTAAGCCACTAGAAGCTCAAAATATGAACAGCAGTTGTATCTCCCTTCTACCGTTCCTGGGAAGTACAAAACACAGAACGAAGGCGCAGGGGGAATGCTCTGTGGTCCTTGTGGAGAATAGGGCTTGAAAACTGACCTGAAAACGTTCAGCGTTTTCGGAAGCCACTAGAAGGTGTCGATGTGAACAACAGAACTATCTACCTTCTACAGCACCGGGAAGCCCCAAAGACCGCAAGAAGGCAAAGGGAGAGTGCTTTGTGGTCCCTTTGGAAAACAGGGTTTGAAGGGATTCACTAAGGATTGTTAGTGAATAGGTAAACCACATGGGACGACTAGCATCGAGCTCAAGCTCTCTGTTTCTCGTCACACAGAGAGGCAGGCCGCAGGTCCAAGGCAGCGTGTGTCAAAGCGGTGCTTTAAATGCAGGAAGCTTTTACGGTGTCTTAGGCCATGTGTCTCTGCACTAGGATGCAACATGTAAACGACGGACTGCCTGACACTACTGAGAGCTGTAAGCCACTTTCAGTTGAGGACAACTATATGCCAAAAGAAGGGCAATGGAGGCCTTCTTTCCTTAAGCCACTAGAACGTGTAAATGTGAGCAGCAGATGTATCTCCCTTCTACCGCACCTTGCAAGAACAAAACTCAAAGGGAAAGTGCAGGGAGAATGCTCTGTGTTCCCTTTGGAAAAGAGCTTGAAGGGAAACGTTTTTTTCCTCACTGGAATTTACAGCGTTGCAGGCTCAATTGTGGCAGGGAAACACTGTTGTTCCATATCTTCTCTTCTTAACACAATGCATTTCTCGTCCCAGAAAGAGGCAGGCCCCAGGTCCAAGGCAGCCTGTTTCAAAGCGGTGCTTAAACTCCAGCATGAGTTAATGATGTCATAGGCCACTAGGCTGTGCACTAGATTCTAAGATGTAGGCGACGGAGTGCCCGTCAGTTCTGGGACCGGTTAGCCACGTTCAGTGGAGGAGAACTATATGCCAAAAGAAGGGCAATGGAGACCTTCTTTTCTTAAGCCACTAAGAAGCTCTAAATGTGAACAGCAGTTGTATCTCCCTTCTACCGCTCCTGGGAAGTACAAAACACAGAACGAAGGCACAGGGGGAATGCTCTGTGGTCCTTGTGGAGAATAGAGCTTGAAAACTGACCTGAAAACGTTCAGCGTTTTCGGAAGCCACTAGAAGGAGTCGATGTGAACAACAGAAGTATCTACCTTCTACAGCACCGGGAAGCCCCAAAGACCGCAGGAAGGCAAAGGGAGAGTGCTTTGTGGTCCCTTTGGAAAACAGGGTTTGAAGGGATTCACTAAGGATTGTTAGTGAATAGGTAAACCACATGGGACGACTAGCATCGAGCTCAAGCTCTCTGTTTCTCGTCACACAGAGAGGCAGGCCGCAGGTCCAAGGCAGCGTGTGTCAAAGCGGTGCTTTAAATGCAGGAAGCTTTTACGGTGTCTTAGGCCATGTGTCTCTGCACTAGGATGCAACATGTAAACGACGGACTGCCTGACACTACTGAGAGCTGTAAGCCACTTTCAGTTGAGGACAACTATATGCCAAAAGAAGGGCAATGGAGGCCTTCTTTCCTTAAGCCACTAGAACGTGTAAATGTGAGCAGCAGATGTATCTCCCTTCTACCGCACCTTGCAAGAACAAAACTCAAAGGGAAAGTGCAGGGAGAATGCTCTGTGTTCCCTTTGGAAAAGAGCTTGAAGGGAAACGTTCTTTTCCTCACTGGAATTTACAGCGTTGCAGGCTCAATTGTGGCAGGGAAACACTGTTGTTCCATATCTTCTCTTCTTAACACAATGCATTTCTCGTCCCAGAAAGAGGCAGGCCCCAGATACAAGGCACCCTGTGTCAAAGCGGTGCTTAAACTCAGCAAGCGTTTATGGTGTCATAGGCCACTAGGCTGTGCACTAGATTCTAAGATGTAGGCGACGGAGTGCCCGACACTTCTGGGACCGGTAAGCCACGTTCAGTGGAGGAGAACTATATGCCAAAAGAAGGGCAATGGAGACCTTGTTTTCTTAAGCCACTAGAAGCTCAAAATATGAACAGCAGTTGTATCTCCCTTCTACTGCTCCTGGGAAGTACAAAACACAGAACGAAGGCACAGGGGGAATGCTCTGTGGTCCTTGTGGAGAATAGGGCTTGAAAACTGACCTGAAAACGTTCAGCGTTTTCGGAAGCCACTAGAAGGTGTCGATGTGAACAACAGAAGTATCTACCTTCTACAGCACCGGGAAGCCCCAAAGACCGCAAGAAGGCAAAGGGAGAGTGCTTTGTGGTCCCTTTGGAAAACAGGGTTTGAAGGGATTCACTAAGGATTGTTAGTGAATAGGTAAACCACATGGGACGACTAGCATCGAGCTCAAGCTCTCTGTTTCTCGTCACACAGAGAGGCAGGCCGCAGGTCCAAGGCAGCGTGTGTCAAAGCGGTGCTTTAAATGCAGGAAGCTTTTACGGTGTCTTAGGCCATGTGTCTCTGCACTAGGATGCAACATGTAAACGACGGACTGCCTGACACTACTGAGAGCTGTAAGCCACTTTCAGGTGAGGACAACTATATGCCAAAAGAAGGGCAATGGAGGCCTTCTTTCCTTAAGCCACTAGAACGTGTAAATGTGAGCAGCAGATGTATCTCCCTTCTACCGCACCTTGCAAGAACAAAACTCAAAGGGAAAGTGCAGGGAGAATGCTCTGTGTTCCCTTTGGAAAAGAGCTTGAAGGGAAACGTTTTTTTCCTCACTGGAATTTACAGCGTTGCAGGCTCAATTGTGGCAGGGAAACACTGTTGTTCCATATCTTCTCTTCTTAACACAATGCATTTCTCGTCCAGAAAGAGGCAGGCCCCAGATACAAGGCAGCCTGTGTCAAAGCGGTGCTTAAACTCAGCAAGCGTTTATGGTGTCATAGGCCACTAGGCTGTGCACTACATTCTAAGATGTAGGCGACGGAGTGCCCGACACTTCTGGGACCGGTAAGCCCCGTTCAGTGGAGGAGAACTATATGCCAAAAGAAGGGCAATGGAGACCTTCTTTTCTTAAGCCACTAGAAGCTCTAAATATGAACAGCAGTTGTATCTCCCTTCTACCGCTCCTGGGAAGTACAAAACACAGAACGAAGGCGCAGGGGGAATGCTCTGTGGTCCTTGTGGAGAATAGGGCTTGAAAAGTGACCTGAAAACGTTCAGCGTTTTCGGAAGCCACTAGAAGGTGTCGATGTGAACAACAGAAGTATCTACCTTCTACAGCACCGGGAAGCCCCAAAGACCGCAAGAAGGCAAAGGGAGAGTGCTTTGTGGTCCCTTTGGAAAACAGGGTTTGAAGGGATTCACTAAGGATTGTTAGTGAATAGGTAAACCACATGGGACGACTAGCATCGAGCTCAAGCTCTCTGTTTCTCGTCACACAGAGAGGCAGGCCGCAGGTCCAAGGCAGCGTGTGTCAAAGCGGTGCTTTAAATGCAGGAAGCTTTTACGGTGTCTTAGGCCATGTGTCTCTGCACTAGGATGCAACATGTAAACGACGGACTGCCTGACACTACTGAGAGCTGTAAGCCACTTTCAGTTGAGGACAACTATATGCCAAAAGAAGGGCAATGGAGGCCTTCTTTCCTTAAGCCACTAGAATGTGTAAATGTGAGCAGCAGATGTATCTCCCTTCTACCGCACCTTGCAAGAACAAAACTCAAAGGGAAAGTGCAGGGAGAATGCTCTGTGTTCCCTTTGGAAAAGAGCTTGAAGGGAAACGTTTTTTTCCTCACTGGAATTTACAGCGTTGCAGGCTCAATTGTGGCAGGGAAACACTGTTGTTCCATATCTTCTCTTCTTAACACAATGCATTTCTCGTCCCAGAAAGAGGCAGGCCCCAGGTCCAAGGCAGCCTGTTTCAAAGCGGTGCTTAAACTCCAGCATGAGTTAATGATGTCATAGGCCACTAGGCTGTGCACTAGATTCTATGATGTAGGCGACGGAGTGCCCGACACTTCTGGGACCGGTAAGCCCCGTTCAGTGGAGGAGAACTATATGCCAAAAGAAGGGCAATGGAGACCTTCTTTTGTTAAGCCACTAGAAGCTCTAAATGTGAACAGTAGATGTTTCTCCCTTCTACCGCACCTGGGAAGTACAAAACACAGAAGGATGGCGCAGGGGGAATGCTCTGTGGTCCTTGTGGAGAATAGGGCTTGAAAACTGACCTGAAAACGTTCAGCGTTTTCGGAAGCCACTAGAAGGTGTCGATGTGAACAACAGAAGTATCTACCTTCTACAGCACCGGGAAGCCCCAAAGACCGCAGGAAGGCAAAGGGAGAGTGCTTTGTGGTCCCTTTGGAAAACAGGGTTTGAAGGGATTCACTAAGGATTGTTAGTGAATACGTAAACCACATGGGATGACTAGCATCGAGCTCAAGCTCTCTGTTTCTCGTCACACAGAGAGGCAGGCCGCAGGTCCAAGGCAGCGTGTGTCAAAGCGGTGCTTTAAATGCAGGAAGCTTTTACGGTGTCTTAGGCCATGTGTCTCTGCACTAGGATGCAACATGTAAACGACGGACTGCCTGACACTACTGGGAGCTGTAAGCCACTTTCAGTTGAGGACAACTATATGCCAAAAGAAGGGCAATGGAGGCCTTCTTTCCTTAAGCCACTAGAACGTGTAAATGTGAGCAGCAGATGTATCTCCCTTCTACCGCACATTGCAAGAACAAAACTCAAAGGAAAAGTGCAAGGAGAATGCTCTGTGTTCCCTTTGGAAAAGAGCTTGAAGGGATCCTTTTTTTCCTCACTGCGATTTAGAGCGTTGCAGGCTCAATTGTGGCAGGGAAATACTGTTGTTCCATATCTTCTCTTCTTAACACAATCCATTTCTCGTCCCAGAAATAGGCAGGCCCCAGATCCAAGGCAGCCTGTGTCAAAGCGGTGCTTAAACTCCAGCAAGCGTTTATGGTGTCATAGGCCACTAGGCTGTGCACTAGATTCTAAGATGTAGGCGAAGGACTGCCCGTCAGTTCTGGGACATGTAAGCTACGTTCGGTTGAGGAGAACTATATGCCAGAAGAAGGGCAATGGAGGCCTTCTTTCCTTAAGCCACTAGAACGTGTAAATGTGAACTGCAGATGTATATCTCCCTTGTACGCACGTGGGAAGTACAAAACTAAAAGGGAAAGTGCAGGGAGAATGCTCTGTGTTCCCTTTGGAAAAGAGCTTGAAGGGAACCTTTTTTTCCTCACTGGGATTTAGAGCATTGCAGGCTCAATTGTGGGAGGGAAACACTGTTGTTCCATATCTTCTTTTCTTAACACAATCCATTTCTCGTCCCAGAAAGAGGCAGGCCCCAGATACAAGGCAGCCTGTGTCAAAGCGGTGCTTAAACTCAGCAAGCGTTTATGGTGTCATAGGCCACTAGGCTGTGCACTAGATTCTAAGATGTAGGCGACGGAGTGCCCGTCAGTTCTGGGACCGGTTAGCCACGTTCAGTGGAGGAGAACTATATGCCAAAAGAAGGGCAATGGAGACCTTCTTTTCTTAAGCCACTAAGAAGCTCTAAATGTGAACAGCAGTTGTATCTCCCTTCTACCGCTCCTGGGAAGTACAAAACACAGAACGAAGGCACAGGGGGAATGCTCTGTGGTCCTTGTGGAGAATAGAGCTTGAAAACTGACCTGAAAACGTTCCGCGTTTTCGGAAGCCACTAGAAGGTGTCGATGTGAACAACAGAAGTATCTACCTTCTACAGCACCGGGAAGCCCCAAAGACCGCAAGAAGGCAAAGGGAGAGTGCTTTGTGGTCCCTTTGGAAAACAGGGTTTGAAGGGATTAACTAAGGATTGTTAGTGAATAGGTAAACCACATGGGACGACTAGCATCGAGCTCAAGCTCTCTGTTTCTCGTCACACAGAGAGGCAGGCCGCAGGTCCAAGGCAGCGTGTGTCAAAGCGGTGCTTTAAATGCAGGAAGCTTTTACGGTGTCTTAGGCCATGTGTCTCTGCACTAGGATGCAACATGTAAACGACGGACTGCCTGACACTACTGAGAGCTGTAAGCCACTTTCAGTTGAGGACAACTATATGCCAAAAGAAGGGCAATGGAGGCCTTCTTTCCTTAAGCCACTAGAACGTGTAAATGTGAGCAGCAGATGTATCTCCCTTCTACCGCACCTTGCAAGAACAAAACTCAAAGGGAAAGTGCAGGGAGAATGCTCTGTGTTCCCTTTGGAAAAGAGCTTGAAGGGAAACGTTTTTTTCCTCACTGGAATTTACAGCGTTGCAGGCTCAATTGTGGCAGGGAAACACTGTTGTTCCATATCTTCTCTTCTTAACACAATGCATTTCTCGTCCCAGAAAGAGGCAGGCCCCAGATACAAGGCAGCCTGTTTCAAAGCGGTGCTTAAACTCCAGCATGAGTTTATGATGTCATAGGCCACTAGGCTGTGCACTAGATTCTAAGATGTAGGCGACGGAGTGCCCGACACTTCTGGGACCGGTAAGCCCCGTTCAGTTGAGGAGAACTATAGGCCAAAAGAAGGGCAATGGAGACCTTCTTTTCTTAAGCCACTAGAAGCTCTAAATGTGAACAGCAGTTGTATCTCCCTTCTACCGCTCCTGGGAAGTACAAAACACAGAACGAAGGCGCAGGGGGAATGCTCTGTGGTCCTTGTGGAGAATAGGGCTTGAAAACTGACCTGAAAACGTTCAGCGTTTTCGGAAGCCACTAGAAGGTGTCGATGTAAACAACAGAAGTATCTACCTTGTACAGCACCGGGAAGCCCCAAAGACCGCAAGAAGGCAAAGGGAGAGTGCTTTGTGGTCCCTTTGGAAAACAGGGTTTGAAGGGATTCACTAAGGATTGTTAGTGAATAGGTAAACCACATGGGACGACTAGCATCGAGCTCAAGCTCTCTGTTTCTCGTCACACAGAGAGGCAGGCCGCAGGTCCAAGGCAGCGTGTGTCAAAGCGGTGCTTTAAATGCAGGAAGCTTTTACGGTGTCTTAGGCCATGTGTCTCTGCACTAGGATGCAACATGTAAACGACGGACTGCCTGACACTACTGAGAGCTGTAAGCCACTTTCAGTTGAGGACAACTATATGCCAAAAGAAGGGCAATGGAGGCCTTCTTTCCTTAAGCCACTAGAACGTGTAAATGTGAGCAGCAGATGTATCTCCCTTCTACCGCACCTTGCAAGAACAAAACTCAAAGGGAAAGTGCAGGGAGAATGCTCTGTGTTCCCTTTGGAAAAGAGCTTGAAGGGAAACGTTTTTTTCCTCACTGGAATTTACAGCGTTGCAGGCTCAATTGTGGCAGGGAAACACTGTTGTTCCATATCTTCTCTTCTTAACACAATGCATTTCTCGTCCCAGAAAGAGGCAGGCCCCAGGTCCAAGGCAGCCTGTTTCAAAGCGGTGCTTAAACTCCAGCATGAGTTAATGATGTCATAGGCCACTAGGCTGTGCACTAGATTCTAAGATGTAGGCGACGGAGTGCCCGTCAGTTCTGGGACCGGTTAGCCACGTTCAGTGGAGGAGAACTATATGCCAAAAGAAGGGCAATGGAGACCTTCTTTTCTTAAGCCACTAAGAAGCTCTAAATGTGAACAGCAGTTGTATCTCCCTTCTACCGCTCCTGGGAAGTACAAAACACAGAACGAAGGCACAGGGGGAATGCTCTGTGGTCCTTGTGGAGAATAGAGCTTGAAAACTGACCTGAAAACGTTCAGCGTTTTCGGAAGCCACTAGAAGGAGTCGATGTGAACAACAGAAGTATCTACCTTCTACAGCACCGGGAAGCCCCAAAGACCGCAGGAAGGCAAAGGGAGAGTGCTTTGTGGTCCCTTTGGAAAACAGGGTTTGAAGGGATTCACTAAGGATTGTTAGTGAATAGGTAAACCACATGGGACGACTAGCATCGAGCTCAAGCTCTCTGTTTCTCGTCACACAGAGAGGCAGGCCGCAGGTCCAAGGCAGCGTGTGTCAAAGCGGTGCTTTAAATGCAGGAAGCTTTTACGGTGTCTTAGGCCATGTGTCTCTGCACTAGGATGCAACATGTAAACGACGGACTGCCTGACACTACTGAGAGCTGTAAGCCACTTTCAGTTGAGGACAACTATATGCCAAAAGAAGGGCAATGGAGGCCTTCTTTCCTTAAGCCACTAGAACGTGTAAATGTGAGCAGCAGATGTATCTCCCTTCTACCGCACCTTGCAAGAACAAAACTCAAAGGGAAAGTGCAGGGAGAATGCTCTGTGTTCCCTTTGGAAAAGAGCTTGAAGGGAAACGTTCTTTTCCTCACTGGAATTTACAGCGTTGCAGGCTCAATTGTGGCAGGGAAACACTGTTGTTCCATATCTTCTCTTCTTAACACAATGCATTTCTCGTCCCAGAAAGAGGCAGGCCCCAGATACAAGGCACCCTGTGTCAAAGCGGTGCTTAAACTCAGCAAGCGTTTATGGTGTCATAGGCCACTAGGCTGTGCACTAGATTCTAAGATGTAGGCGACGGAGTGCCCGACACTTCTGGGACCGGTAAGCCACGTTCAGTGGAGGAGAACTATATGCCAAAAGAAGGGCAATGGAGACCTTGTTTTCTTAAGCCACTAGAAGCTCAAAATATGAACAGCAGTTGTATCTCCCTTCTACTGCTCCTGGGAAGTACAAAACACAGAACGAAGGCACAGGGGGAATGCTCTGTGGTCCTTGTGGAGAATAGGGCTTGAAAACTGACCTGAAAACGTTCAGCGTTTTCGGAAGCCACTAGAAGGTGTCGATGTGAACAACAGAAGTATCTACCTTCTACAGCACCGGGAAGCCCCAAAGACCGCAAGAAGGCAAAGGGAGAGTGCTTTGTGGTCCCTTTGGAAAACAGGGTTTGAAGGGATTCACTAAGGATTGTTAGTGAATAGGTAAACCACATGGGACGACTAGCATCGAGCTCAAGCTCTCTGTTTCTCGTCACACAGAGAGGCAGGCCGCAGGTCCAAGGCAGCGTGTGTCAAAGCGGTGCTTTAAATGCAGGAAGCTTTTACGGTGTCTTAGGCCATGTGTCTCTGCACTAGGATGCAACATGTAAACGACGGACTGCCTGACACTACTGAGAGCTGTAAGCCACTTTCAGGTGAGGACAACTATATGCCAAAAGAAGGGCAATGGAGGCCTTCTTTCCTTAAGCCACTAGAACGTGTAAATGTGAGCAGCAGATGTATCTCCCTTCTACCGCACCTTGCAAGAACAAAACTCAAAGGGAAAGTGCAGGGAGAATGCTCTGTGTTCCCTTTGGAAAAGAGCTTGAAGGGAAACGTTTTTTTCCTCACTGGAATTTACAGCGTTGCAGGCTCAATTGTGGCAGGGAAACACTGTTGTTCCATATCTTCTCTTCTTAACACAATGCATTTCTCGTCCAGAAAGAGGCAGGCCCCAGATACAAGGCAGCCTGTGTCAAAGCGGTGCTTAAACTCAGCAAGCGTTTATGGTGTCATAGGCCACTAGGCTGTGCACTACATTCTAAGATGTAGGCGACGGAGTGCCCGACACTTCTGGGACCGGTAAGCCCCGTTCAGTGGAGGAGAACTATATGCCAAAAGAAGGGCAATGGAGACCTTCTTTTCTTAAGCCACTAGAAGCTCTAAATATGAACAGCAGTTGTATCTCCCTTCTACCGCTCCTGGGAAGTACAAAACACAGAACGAAGGCGCAGGGGGAATGCTCTGTGGTCCTTGTGGAGAATAGGGCTTGAAAAGTGACCTGAAAACGTTCAGCGTTTTCGGAAGCCACTAGAAGGTGTCGATGTGAACAACAGAAGTATCTACCTTCTACAGCACCGGGAAGCCCCAAAGACCGCAAGAAGGCAAAGGGAGAGTGCTTTGTGGTCCCTTTGGAAAACAGGGTTTGAAGGGATTCACTAAGGATTGTTAGTGAATAGGTAAACCACATGGGACGACTAGCATCGAGCTCAAGCTCTCTGTTTCTCGTCACACAGAGAGGCAGGCCGCAGGTCCAAGGCAGCGTGTGTCAAAGCGGTGCTTTAAATGCAGGAAGCTTTTACGGTGTCTTAGGCCATGTGTCTCTGCACTAGGATGCAACATGTAAACGACGGACTGCCTGACACTACTGAGAGCTGTAAGCCACTTTCAGTTGAGGACAACTATATGCCAAAAGAAGGGCAATGGAGGCCTTCTTTCCTTAAGCCACTAGAATGTGTAAATGTGAGCAGCAGATGTATCTCCCTTCTACCGCACCTTGCAAGAACAAAACTCAAAGGGAAAGTGCAGGGAGAATGCTCTGTGTTCCCTTTGGAAAAGAGCTTGAAGGGAAACGTTTTTTTCCTCACTGGAATTTACAGCGTTGCAGGCTCAATTGTGGCAGGGAAACACTGTTGTTCCATATCTTCTCTTCTTAACACAATGCATTTCTCGTCCCAGAAAGAGGCAGGCCCCAGGTCCAAGGCAGCCTGTTTCAAAGCGGTGCTTAAACTCCAGCATGAGTTAATGATGTCATAGGCCACTAGGCTGTGCACTAGATTCTATGATGTAGGCGACGGAGTGCCCGACACTTCTGGGACCGGTAAGCCCCGTTCAGTGGAGGAGAACTATATGCCAAAAGAAGGGCAATGGAGACCTTCTTTTGTTAAGCCACTAGAAGCTCTAAATGTGAACAGTAGATGTTTCTCCCTTCTACCGCACCTGGGAAGTACAAAACACAGAAGGATGGCGCAGGGGGAATGCTCTGTGGTCCTTGTGGAGAATAGGGCTTGAAAACTGACCTGAAAACGTTCAGCGTTTTCGGAAGCCACTAGAAGGTGTCGATGTGAACAACAGAAGTATCTACCTTCTACAGCACCGGGAAGCCCCAAAGACCGCAGGAAGGCAAAGGGAGAGTGCTTTGTGGTCCCTTTGGAAAACAGGGTTTGAAGGGATTCACTAAGGATTGTTAGTGAATACGTAAACCACATGGGATGACTAGCATCGAGCTCAAGCTCTCTGTTTCTCGTCACACAGAGAGGCAGGCCGCAGGTCCAAGGCAGCGTGTGTCAAAGCGGTGCTTTAAATGCAGGAAGCTTTTACGGTGTCTTAGGCCATGTGTCTCTGCACTAGGATGCAACATGTAAACGACGGACTGCCTGACACTACTGGGAGCTGTAAGCCACTTTCAGTTGAGGACAACTATATGCCAAAAGAAGGGCAATGGAGGCCTTCTTTCCTTAAGCCACTAGAACGTGTAAATGTGAGCAGCAGATGTATCTCCCTTCTACCGCACATTGCAAGAACAAAACTCAAAGGAAAAGTGCAAGGAGAATGCTCTGTGTTCCCTTTGGAAAAGAGCTTGAAGGGATCCTTTTTTTCCTCACTGCGATTTAGAGCGTTGCAGGCTCAATTGTGGCAGGGAAATACTGTTGTTCCATATCTTCTCTTCTTAACACAATCCATTTCTCGTCCCAGAAATAGGCAGGCCCCAGATCCAAGGCAGCCTGTGTCAAAGCGGTGCTTAAACTCCAGCAAGCGTTTATGGTGTCATAGGCCACTAGGCTGTGCACTAGATTCTAAGATGTAGGCGAAGGACTGCCCGTCAGTTCTGGGACATGTAAGCTACGTTCGGTTGAGGAGAACTATATGCCAGAAGAAGGGCAATGGAGGCCTTCTTTCCTTAAGCCACTAGAACGTGTAAATGTGAACTGCAGATGTATATCTCCCTTGTACGCACGTGGGAAGTACAAAACTAAAAGGGAAAGTGCAGGGAGAATGCTCTGTGTTCCCTTTGGAAAAGAGCTTGAAGGGAACCTTTTTTTCCTCACTGGGATTTAGAGCATTGCAGGCTCAATTGTGGGAGGGAAACACTGTTGTTCCATATCTTCTTTTCTTAACACAATCCATTTCTCGTCCCAGAAAGAGGCAGGCCCCAGATACAAGGCAGCCTGTGTCAAAGCGGTGCTTAAACTCAGCAAGCGTTTATGGTGTCATAGGCCACTAGGCTGTGCACTAGATTCTAAGATGTAGGCGACGGAGTGCCCGTCAGTTCTGGGACCGGTTAGCCACGTTCAGTGGAGGAGAACTATATGCCAAAAGAAGGGCAATGGAGACCTTCTTTTCTTAAGCCACTAAGAAGCTCTAAATGTGAACAGCAGTTGTATCTCCCTTCTACCGCTCCTGGGAAGTACAAAACACAGAACGAAGGCACAGGGGGAATGCTCTGTGGTCCTTGTGGAGAATAGAGCTTGAAAACTGACCTGAAAACGTTCCGCGTTTTCGGAAGCCACTAGAAGGTGTCGATGTGAACAACAGAAGTATCTACCTTCTACAGCACCGGGAAGCCCCAAAGACCGCAAGAAGGCAAAGGGAGAGTGCTTTGTGGTCCCTTTGGAAAACAGGGTTTGAAGGGATTAACTAAGGATTGTTAGTGAATAGGTAAACCACATGGGACGACTAGCATCGAGCTCAAGCTCTCTGTTTCTCGTCACACAGAGAGGCAGGCCGCAGGTCCAAGGCAGCGTGTGTCAAAGCGGTGCTTTAAATGCAGGAAGCTTTTACGGTGTCTTAGGCCATGTGTCTCTGCACTAGGATGCAACATGTAAACGACGGACTGCCTGACACTACTGAGAGCTGTAAGCCACTTTCAGTTGAGGACAACTATATGCCAAAAGAAGGGCAATGGAGGCCTTCTTTCCTTAAGCCACTAGAACGTGTAAATGTGAGCAGCAGATGTATCTCCCTTCTACCGCACCTTGCAAGAACAAAACTCAAAGGGAAAGTGCAGGGAGAATGCTCTGTGTTCCCTTTGGAAAAGAGCTTGAAGGGAAACGTTTTTTTCCTCACTGGAATTTACAGCGTTGCAGGCTCAATTGTGGCAGGGAAACACTGTTGTTCCATATCTTCTCTTCTTAACACAATGCATTTCTCGTCCCAGAAAGAGGCAGGCCCCAGATACAAGGCAGCCTGTTTCAAAGCGGTGCTTAAACTCCAGCATGAGTTTATGATGTCATAGGCCACTAGGCTGTGCACTAGATTCTAAGATGTAGGCGACGGAGTGCCCGACACTTCTGGGACCGGTAAGCCCCGTTCAGTTGAGGAGAACTATAGGCCAAAAGAAGGGCAATGGAGACCTTCTTTTCTTAAGCCACTAGAAGCTCTAAATGTGAACAGCAGTTGTATCTCCCTTCTACCGCTCCTGGGAAGTACAAAACACAGAACGAAGGCGCAGGGGGAATGCTCTGTGGTCCTTGTGGAGAATAGGGCTTGAAAACTGACCTGAAAACGTTCAGCGTTTTCGGAAGCCACTAGAAGGTGTCGATGTAAACAACAGAAGTATCTACCTTGTACAGCACCGGGAAGCCCCAAAGACCGCAAGAAGGCAAAGGGAGAGTGCTTTGTGGTCCCTTTGGAAAACAGGGTTTGAAGGGATTCACTAAGGATTGTTAGTGAATAGGTAAACCACATGGGACGACTAGCATCGAGCTCAAGCTCTCTGTTTCTCGTCACACAGAGAGGCAGGCCGCAGGTCCAAGGCAGCGTGTGTCAAAGCGGTGCTTTAAATGCAGGAAGCTTTTACGGTGTCTTAGGCCATGTGTCTCTGCACTAGGATGCAACATGTAAACGACGGACTGCCTGACACTACTGGGAGCTGTAAGCCACTTTCACTTGAGGACAACTATATGCCAAAAGAAGGGCAATGGAGGCCTTCTTTCCTTAAGCCACTAGAACGTGTAAATGTGAGCAGCAGATGTATCTCCCTTCTACCGCACCTTGCAAGAACAAAACTCAAAGGGAAAGTGCAGGGAGAATGCTCTGTGTTCCCTTTGGAAAAGAGCTTGAAGGGAAACGTTTTTTTCCTCACTGGAATTTACAGCGTTGCAGGCTCAATTGTGGCAGGGAAACACTGTTGTTCCATATCTTCTCTTCTTAACACAATGCATTTCTCGTCCCAGAAAGAGGCAGGCCCCAGGTCCAAGGCAGCCTGTTTCAAAGCGGTGCTTAAACTCCAGCATGAGTTAATGATGTCATAGGCCACTAGGCTGTGCACTAGATTCTATGATGTAGGCGACGGAGTGCCCGACACTTCTGGGACCGGTAAGCCCCGTTCAGTGGAGGAGAACTATATGCCAAAAGAAGGGCAATGGAGACCTTCTTTTGTTAAGCCACTAGAAGCTCTAAATGTGAACAGTAGATGTATCTCCCTTCTACCGCACCTGGGAAGTACAAAACACAGAAGGATGGCGCAGGGGGAATGCTCTGTGGTCCTTGTGGAGAATAGGGCTTGAAAACTGACCTGAAAACGTTCAGCGTTTTCGGAAGCCACTAGAAGGTGTCGATGTGAACAACAGAAGTATCTACCTTCTACAGCACCGGGAAGCCCCAAAGACCGCAGGAAGGCAAAGGGAGAGTGCTTTGTGGTCCCTTTGGAAAACAGGGTTTGAAGGGATTCACTAAGGATTGTTAGTGAATACGTAAACCACATGGGATGACTAGCATCGAGCTCAAGCTCTCTGTTTCTCGTCACACAGAGAGGCAGGCCGCAGGTCCAAGGCAGCGTGTGTCAAAGCGGTGCTTTAAATGCAGGAAGCTTTTACGGTGTCTTAGGCCATGTGTCTCTGCACTAGGATGCAACATGTAAACGACGGACTGCCTGACACTACTGGGAGCTGTAAGCCACTTTCACTTGAGGACAACTATATGCCAAAAGAAGGGCAATGGAGGCCTTCTTTCCTTAAGCCACTAGAACGTGTAAATGTGAGCAGCAGTTGTATCTCCCTTCTACCGCACATTGCAAGAACAAAACTCAAAGGAAAAGTGCAAGGAGAATGCTCTGTGTTCCCTTTGGAAAAGAGCTTGAAGGGATCCTTTTTTTCCTCACTGCGATTTAGAGCGTTGCAGGCTCAATTGTGGCAGGGAAATACTGTTGTTCCATATCTTCTCTTCTTAACACAATCCATTTCTCGTCCCAGAAATAGGCAGGCCCCAGATCCAAGGCAGCCTGTGTCAAAGCGGTGCTTAAACTCCAGCAAGCGTTTATGGTGTCATAGGCCACTAGGCTGTGCACTAGATTCTAAGATGTAGGCGAAGGACTGCCCGTCAGTTCTGGGACATGTAAGCTACGTTCGGTTGAGGAGAACTATATGCCAGAAGAAGGGCAATGGAGGCCTTCTTTCCTTAAGCCACTAGAACGTGTAAATGTGAACTGCAGATGTATATCTCCCTTGTACGCACGTGGGAAGTACAAAACTAAAAGGGAAAGTGCAGGGAGAATGCTCTGTGTTCCCTTTGGAAAAGAGCTTGAAGGGAACCTTTTTTTCCTCACTGGGATTTAGAGCGTTGCAGGCTCAATTGTGGGAGGGAAACACTGTTGTTCCATATCTTCTTTTCTTAACACAATCCATTTCTCGTCCCAGAAAGAGGCAGGCCCCAGATACAAGGCAGCCTGTGTCAAAGCGGTGCTTAAACTCAGCAAGCATTTATGGTGTCATAGGCCACTAGGCTGTGCACTAGATTCTAAGATGTAGGCGACGGAGTGCCCGTCAGTTCTGGGACCGGTTAGCCACGTTCAGTGGAGGAGAACTATATGCCAAAAGAAGGGCAATGGAGACCTTCTTTTCTTAAGCCACTAAGAAGCTCTAAATGTGAACAGCAGTTGTATCTCCCTTCTACCGCTCCTGGGAAGTACAAAACACAGAACGAAGGCACAGGGGGAATGCTCTGTGGTCCTTGTGGAGAATAGAGCTTGAAAACTGACCTGAAAACGTTCAGCGTTTTCGGAAGCCACTAGAAGGAGTCGATGTGAACAACAGAAGTATCTACCTTCTACAGCACCGGGAAGCCCCAAAGACCGCAGGAAGGCAAAGGGAGAGTGCTTTGTGGTCCCTTTGGAAAACAGGGTTTGAAGGGATTCACTAAGGATTGTTAGTGAATAGGTAAACCACATGGGACGACTAGCATCGAGCTCAAGCTCTCTGTTTCTCGTCACACAGAGAGGCAGGCCGCAGGTCCAAGGCAGCGTGTGTCAAAGCGGTGCTTTAAATGCAGGAAGCTTTTACGGTGTCTTAGGCCATGTGTCTCTGCACTAGGATGCAACATGTAAACGACGGACTGCCTGACACTACTGAGAGCTGTAAGCCACTTTCAGTTGAGGACAACTATATGCCAAAAGAAGGGCAATGGAGGCCTTCTTTCCTTAAGCCACTAGAACGTGTAAATGTGAGCAGCAGATGTATCTCCCTTCTACCGCACCTTGCAAGAACAAAACTCAAAGGGAAAGTGCAGGGAGAATGCTCTGTGTTCCCTTTGGAAAATAGCTTGAAGGGAAACGTTTTTTTCCTCACTGGAATTTACAGCGTTGCAGGCTCAATTGTGGCAGGGAAACACTGTTGTTCCATATCTTCTCTTCTTAACACAATGCATTTCTCGTCCCAGAAAGAGGCAGGCCCAAGATACAAGGCAGCCTGTGTCAAAGCGGTGCTTAAACTCAGCAAGCGTTTATGGTGTCATAGGCCACTAGGCTGTGCACTAGATTCTAAGATGTAGGCGACGGAGTGCCCGACACTTCTGGGACCGGTAAGCCACGTTCAGTGGAGGAGAAATATATGCCAAAAGAAGGGCAATGGAGACCTTCTTTTCTTAAGCCACTAGAAGCTCAAAATATGAACAGCAGTTGTATCTCCCTTCTACCGCTCCTGGGAAGTACAAAACACAGAACGAAGGCACAGGGGGAATGCTCTGTGGTCCTTTTGGAGAATAGGGCTTGAAAACTGACCTGAAAACGTTCAGCGTTTTCGGAAGCCACTAGAAGGTGTCGATGTGAACAACAGAAGTATCTACCTTCTACAGCACCGGGAAGCCCCAAAGACCGCAAGAAGGCAAAGGGAGAGTGCTTTGTGGTCCCTTTGGAAAACAGGGTTTGAAGGGATTCACTAAGGATTGTTAGTGAATAGGTAAACCACATGGGACGACTAGCATCGAGCTCAAGCTCTCTGTTTCTCGTCACACAGAGAGGCAGGCCGCAGGACTAAGGCAGCGTGTGTCAAAGCGGTGCTTTAAATGCAGGAAGCTTTTACGGTGTCTTAGGCCATGTGTCTCTGCACTAGGATGCAACATGTAAACGACGGACTGCCTGACACTACTGAGAGCTGTAAGCCACTTTCAGTTGAGGACAACTATATGCCAAAAGAAGGGCAATGGAGGCCTTCTTTCCTTAAGCCACTAGAACGTGTAAATGTGAGCAGCAGATGTATCTCCCTTCTACCGCACCTTGCAAGAACAAAACTCAAAGGGAAAGTGCAGGGAGAATGCTCTGTGTTCCCTTTGGAAAAGAGCTTGAAGGGAAACGTTTTTTTCCTCACTGGAATTTACAGCGTTGCAGGCTCAATTGTGGCAGGGAAACACTGTTGTTCCATATCTTCTCTTCTTAACACAATGCATTTCTCGTCCCAGAAAGAGGCAGGCCCCAGATACAAGGCAGCCTGTGTCAAAGCGGTGCTTAAACTCAGCAAGCGTTTATGGTGTCATAGGCCACTAGGCTGTGCACTAGATTCTAAGATGTAGGCGACGGAGTGCCCGACACTTCTGGGACCGATAAGCCACGTTCAGTGGAGGAGAACTATATGCCAAAAGAAGGGCAATGGAGACCTTCTTTTCTTAAGCCACTAGAAGCTCTAAATATGAACAGCAGTTGTATCTCCCTTCTACCGCTCCTGGGAAGTACAAAACACAGAACGAAGGCGCAGGGGGAATGCTCTGTGGTCCTTGTGGAGAATAGGGCTTGAAAACTGACCTGAAAACGTTCAGCGTTTTCGGAAGCCACTAGAAGGTGTCGATGTGAACAACAGAAGTATCTACCTTCTACAGCACCGGGAAGCCCCCAAGACCGCAAGAAGGCAAAGGGAGAGTGCTTTGTGGTCCCTTTGGAAAACAGGGTTTGAAGGGATTCACTAAGGATTGTTAGTGAATAGGTAAACCACATGGGACGACTAGCATCGAGCTCAAGCTCTCTGTTTCTCGTCACACAGAGAGGCAGGCCGCAGGTCCAAGGCAGCGTGTGTCAAAGCGGTGCTTTAAATGCAGGAAGCTTTTACGGTGTCTTAGGCCATGTGTCTCTGCACTAGGATGCAACATGTAAACGACGGACTGCCTGACACTACTGAGAGCTGTAAGCCACTTTCAGTTGAGGACAACTATATGCCAAAAGAAGGGCAATGGAGGCCTTCTTTCCTTAAGCCACTAGAACGTGTAAATGTGAGCAGCAGATGTATCTCCCTTCTACCGCACCTTGCAAGAACAAAACTCAAAGGGAAAGTGCAGGGAGAATGCTCTGTGTTCCCTTTGGAAAAGAGCTTGAAGGGAAACGTTTTTTTCCTCACTGGAATTTACAGCGTTGCAGGCTCAATTGTGGCAGGGAAACACTGTTGTTCCATATCTTCTCTTCTTAACACAATGCATTTCTCGTCCCAGAAAGAGGCAGGCCCCAGGTCCAAGGCAGCCTGTTTCAAAGCGGTGCTTAAACTCCAGCATGAGTTAATGATGTCATAGGCCACTAGGCTGTGCACTAGATTCTATGATGTAGGCGACGGAGTGCCCGACACTTCTGGGACCGGTAAGCCCCGTTCAGTGGAGGAGAACTATATGCCAAAAGAAGGGCAATGGAGACCTTCTTTTGTTAAGCCACTAGAAGCTCTAAATGTGAACAGTAGATGTATCTCCCTTCTACCGCACCTGGGAAGTACAAAACACAGAAGGATGGCGCAGGGGGAATGCTCTGTGGTCCTTGTGGAGAATAGGGCTTGAAAACTGACCTGAAAACGTTCAGCGTTTTCGGAAGCCACTAGAAGGTGTCGATGTGAACAACAGAAGTATCTACCTTCTACAGCACCGGGAAGCCCCAAAGACCGCAGGAAGGCAAAGGGAGAGTGCTTTGTGGTCCCTTTGGAAAACAGGGTTTGAAGGGATTCACTAAGGATTGTTAGTGAATACGTAAACCACATGGGATGACTAGCATCGAGCTCAAGCTCTCTGTTTCTCGTCACACAGAGAGGCAGGCCGCAGGTCCAAGGCAGCGTGTGTCAAAGCGGTGCTTTAAATGCAGGAAGCTTTTACGGTGTCTTAGGCCATGTGTCTCTGCACTAGGATGCAACATGTAAACGACGGACTGCCTGACACTACTGGGAGCTGTAAGCCACTTTCAGTTGAGGACAACTATATGCCAAAAGAAGGGCAATGGAGGCCTTCTTTCCTTAAGCCACTAGAACGTGTAAATGTGAGCAGCAGATGTATCTCCCTTCTACCGCACATTGCAAGAACAAAACTCAAAGGAAAAGTGCAAGGAGAATGCTCTGTGTTCCCTTTGGAAAAGAGCTTGAAGGGATCCTTTTTTTCCTCACTGCGATTTAGAGCGTTGCAGGCTCAATTGTGGCAGGGATATACTGTTGTTCCATATCTTCTCTTCTTAACACAATCCATTTCTCGTCCCAGAAATAGGCAGGCCCCAGATCCAAGGCAGCCTGTGTCAAAGCGGTGCTTAAACTCCAGCAAGCGTTTATGGTGTCATAGGCCACTAGGCTGTGCACTAGATTCTAAGATGTAGGCGAAGGACTGCCCGTCAGTTCTGGGACATGTAAGCTACGTTCGGTTGAGGAGAACTATATGCCAGAAGAAGGGCAATGGAGGCCTTCTTTCCTTAAGCCACTAGAACGTGTAAATGTGAACTGCAGATGTATATCTCCCTTGTACGCACGTGGGAAGTACAAAACTAAAAGGGAAAGTGCAGGGAGAATGCTCTGTGTTCCCTTTGGAAAAGAGCTTGAAGGGAACCTTTTTTTCCTCACTGGGATTTAGAGCGTTGCAGGCTCAATTGTGGGAGGGAAACACTGTTGTTCCATATCTTCTTTTCTTAACACAATCCATTTCTCGTCCCAGAAAGAGGCAGGCCCCAGATACAAGGCAGCCTGTGTCAAAGCGGTGCTTAAACTCAGCAAGCGTTTATGGTGTCATAGGCCACTAGGCTGTGCACTAGATTCTAAGATGTAGGCGACGGAGTGCCCGTCAGTTCTGGGACCGGTTAGCCACGTTCAGTGGAGGAGAACTATAGGCCAAAAGAATGGCAATGGAGACCTTCTTTTCTTAAGCCACTAGAAGCTCAAAATATGAACAGCAGTTGTATCTCCCTTCTACCGTTCCTGGGAAGTACAAAACACAGAACGAAGGCGCAGGGGGAATGCTCTGTGGTCCTTGTGGAGAATAGGGCTTGAAAACTGACCTGAAAACGTTCAGCGTTTTCGGAAGCCACTAGAAGGTGTCGATGTGAACAACAGAAGTATCTACCTTCTACAGCACCGGGAAGCCCCAAAGACCGCAAGAAGGCAAAGGGAGAGTGCTTTGTGGTCCCTTTGGAAAACAGGGTTTGAAGGGATTCACTAAGGATTGTTAGTGAATAGGTAAACCACATGGGACGACTAGCATCGAGCTCAAGCTCTCTGTTTCTCGTCACACAGAGAGGCAGGCCGCAGGTCCAAGGCAGCGTGTGTCAAAGCGGTGCTTTAAATGCAGGAAGCTTTTACGGTGTCTTAGGCCATGTGTCTCTGCACTAGGATGCAACATGTAAACGACGGACTGCCTGACACTACTGAGAGCTGTAAGCCACTTTCAGTTGAGGACAACTATATGCCAAAAGAAGGGCAATGGAGGCCTTCTTTCCTTAAGCCACTAGAACGTGTAAATGTGAGCAGCAGATGTATCTCCCTTCTACCGCACCTTGCAAGAACAAAACTCAAAGGGAAAGTGCAGGGAGAATGCTCTGTGTTCCCTTTGGAAAAGAGCTTGAAGGGAAACGTTTTTTTCCTCACTGGAATTTACAGCGTTGCAGGCTCAATTGTGGCAGGGAAACACTGTTGTTCCATATCTTCTCTTCTTAACACAATGCATTTCTCGTCCCAGAAAGAGGCAGGCCCCAGGTCCAAGGCAGCCTGTTTCAAAGCGGTGCTTAAACTCCAGCATGAGTTAATGATGTCATAGGCCACTAGGCTGTGCACTAGATTCTAAGATGTAGGCGACGGAGTGCCCGTCAGTTCTGGGACCGGTTAGCCACGTTCAGTGGAGGAGAACTATATGCCAAAAGAAGGGCAATGGAGACCTTCTTTTCTTAAGCCACTAAGAAGCTCTAAATGTGAACAGCAGTTGTATCTCCCTTCTACCGCTCCTGGGAAGTACAAAACACAGAACGAAGGCACAGGGGGAATGCTCTGTGGTCCTTGTGGAGAATAGAGCTTGAAAACTGACCTGAAAACGTTCAGCGTTTTCGGAAGCCACTAGAAGGAGTCGATGTGAACAACAGAAGTATCTACCTTCTACAGCACCGGGAAGCCCCAAAGACCGCAGGAAGGCAAAGGGAGAGTGCTTTGTGGTCCCTTTGGAAAACAGGGTTTGAAGGGATTCACTAAGGATTGTTAGTGAATAGGTAAACCACATGGGACGACTAGCATCGAGCTCAAGCTCTCTGTTTCTCGTCACACAGAGAGGCAGGCCGCAGGTCCAAGGCAGCGTGTGTCAAAGCGGTGCTTTAAATGCAGGAAGCTTTTACGGTGTCTTAGGCCATGTGTCTCTGCACTAGGATGCAACATGTAAACGACGGACTGCCTGACACTACTGAGAGCTGTAAGCCACTTTCAGTTGAGGACAACTATATGCCAAAAGAAGGGCAATGGAGGCCTTCTTTCCTTAAGCCACTAGAACGTGTAAATGTGAGCAGCAGATGTATCTCCCTTCTACCGCACCTTGCAAGAACAAAACTCAAAGGGAAAGTGCAGGGAGAATGCTCTGTGTTCCCTTTGGAAAAGAGCTTGAAGGGAAACGTTTTTTTCCTCACTGGAATTTACAGCGTTGCAGGCTCAATTGTGGCAGGGAAACACTGTTGTTCCATATCTTCTCTTCTTAACACAATGCATTTCTCGTCCCAGAAAGAGGCAGGCCCCAGGTCCAAGGCAGCTTGTTTCAAAGCGGTGCTTAAACTCCAGCATGAGTTTATGATGTCATAGGCCACTAGGCTGTGCACTAGATTCTATGATGTAGGCGACGGAGTGCCCGACACTTCTGGGACCGGTAAGCCCCGTTCAGTGGAGGAGAACTATATGCCAAAAGAAGGGCAATGGAGACCTTCTTTTCTTAAGCCACTAGAAGCTCTAAATGTGAACAGCAGATGTATCTCCCTTCTACCGCACCTGGGAAGTACAAAACACAGAAGGATGGCGCAGGGGGAATGCTCTGTGGTCCTTGTGGAGAATAGGGCTTGAAAACTGACCTGAAAACGTTCAGCGTTTTCGGAAGCCACTAGAAGGTGTCGATGTGAACAACAGAAGTATCTACCTTCTACAGCACCGGGAAGCCCCAAAGACCGCAGGAAGGCAAAGGGAGAGTGCTTTGTGGTCCCTTTGGAAAACAGGGTATGAAGGGATTCACTAAGGATTGTTAGTGAATAGGTAAACCACATGGGACGACTAGCATCGAGCTCAAGCTCTCTGTTTCTCGTCACACAGAGAGGCAGGCCGCAGGTCCAAGGCAGCGTGTGTCAAAGCGGTGCTTTAAATGCAGGAAGCTTTTACGGTGTCTTAGGCCATGTGTCTCTGCACTAGGATGCAACATGTAAACGACGGACTGCCTGACACTACTGAGAGCTGTAAGCCACTTTCAGTTGAGGACAACTATATGCCAAAAGAAGGGCAATGGAGGCCTTCTTTCCTTAAGCCACTAGAACGTGTAAATGTGAGCAGCAGATGTATCTCCCTTCTACCGCACCTTGCAAGAACAAAACTCAAAGGGAAAGTGCAGGGAGAATGCTCTGTGTTCCCTTTGGAAAAGAGCTTGAAGGGAAACGTTTTTTTCCTCACTGGAATTTACAGCGTTGCAGGCTCAATTGCGGCAGGGAAACACTGTTGTTCCATATCTTCTCTTCTTAACACAATGCATTTCTCGTCCCAGAAAGAGGCAGGCCCCAGGTCCAAGGCAGCCTGTTTCAAAGCGGTGCTTAAACTCCAGCATGAGTTTATGATGTCATAGGCCACTAGGCTGTGCACTAGATTCTAAGATGTAGGCGACGGAGTGCCCGACACTTCTGGGACCGGTAAGCCCCGTTCAGTGGAGGAGAACTATAGGCCAAAAGAAGGGCAATGGAGACCTTCTTTTCTTAAGCCACTAGAAGCTCTAAATGTGAACAGCAGATGTATCTCCCTTCTACCGCACCTGGGAAGTACAAAACACAGAAGGATGGCGCAGGGGGAATGCTCTGTGGTCCTTGTGGAGAATAGGGCTTGAAAACTGACCTGAAAACGTTCAGCGTTTTCGGAAGCCACTAGAAGGTGTCGATGTGAACAACAGAAGTATCTACCTTCTACAGCACCGGGAAGCCCCAAAGACCGCAGGAAGGCAAAGGGAGAGTGCTTTGTGGTCCCTTTGGAAAACAGGGTTTGAAGGGATTCACTAAGGATTGTTAGTGAATAGGTAAACCACATGGGACGACTAGCATCGAGCTCAAGCTCTCTGTTTCTCGTCACACAGAGAGGCAGGCCGCAGGTCCAAGGCAGCGTGTGTCAAAGCGGTGCTTTAAATGCAGGAAGCTTTTACGGTGTCTTAGGCCATGTGTCTCTGAACTAGGATGCAACATGTAAACGACGGACTGCCTGACACTAATGAGAGCTGTAAGCCACTTTCAGTTGAGGACAACTATATGCCAAAAGAAGGGCAATGGAGGCCTTCTTTCCTTAAGCCACTAGAACGTGTAAATGTGAGCAGCAGATGTATCTCCCTTCTACCGCACCTTGCAAGAACAAAACTCAAAGGGAAAGTGCAGGGAGAATGCTCTGTGTTCCCTTTGGAAAAAGCTTGAAGGGAAACGTTTTTTTCCTCACTGGAATTTACAGCGTTGCAGGCTCAATTGTGGCAGGGAAACACTGTTGTTCCATATCTTCTCTTCTTAACACAATGCATTTCTCGTCCCAGAAAGAGGCAGGCCCCAGGTCCAAGGCAGCCTGTTTCAAAGCGGTGCTTAAACTCCAGCATGCGTTTATGATGTCATAGGCCACTAGGCTGTGCACTAGATTCTAAGATGTAGGCGACGGAGTGCCCGACACTTCTGGGACCGGTAAGCCGCGTTCAGTGGAGGAGAACTATAGGCCAAAAGAAGGGCAATGGAGACCTTCTTTTCTTAAGCCACTAGAAGCTCTAAATGTGAACAGCAGATGTATCTCCCTTCTACCGCACCTGGGAAGTACAAAACACAGAAGGATGGCGCAGGGGGAATGCTCTGTGGTCCTTGTGGAGAATAGGGCTTGAAAACTGACCTGAAAACGTTCAGCGTTTTCGGAAGCCACTAGAAGGTGTCGATGTGAACAACAGAAGTATCTACCTTCTACATCACCGGGAAGCCCCAAAGACCGTAGGAAGGCAAAGGGAGAGTGCTTTGTGGTCCCTTTGGAAAACAGGGTTTGAAGGGATTCACTAAGGATTGTTAGTGAATAGGTAAACCACATGGGACGACTAGCATCGAGCTCAAGCTCTCTGTTTCTCGTCACACAGAGAGGCAGGCCGCAGGTCCAAGGCAGCGTGTGTCAAAGCGGTGCTTTAAATGCAGGAAGCTTTTACGGTGTCTTAGGCCATGTGTCTCTGCACTAGGATGCAACATGTAAACGACGGACTGCCTGACACTACTGAGAGCTGTAAGCCACTTTCAGTTGAGGACAACTATATGCCAAAAGAAGGGCAATGGAGGCCTTCTTTCCTTAAGCCACTAGAACGTGTAAATGTGAGCAGCAGATGTATCTCCCTTCTACCGCACCTTGCAAGAACAAAACTCAAAGGGAAAGTGCAGGGAGAATGCTCTGTGTTCCCTTTGGAAAAGAGCTTGAAGGGAAACGTTTTTTTCCTCACTGGAATTTACAGCGTTGCAGGCTCAATTGTGGCAGGGAAACACTGTTGTTCCATATCTTCTCTTCTTAACACAATCCATTTCTCGTCCCAGAAAGAGGCAGGCCCCAGGTCCAAGGCAGCTTGTTTCAAAGCGGTGCTTAAACTCCAGCATGAGTTTATGATGTCATAGGCCACTAGGCTGTGCACTAGATTCTATGATGTAGGCGACGGAGTGCCCGACACTTCTGGGACCGGTAAGCCCCGTTCAGTGGAGGAGAACTATATGCCAAAAGAAGGGCAATGGAGACCTTCTTTTCTTAAGCCACTAGAAGCTCTAAATGTGAACAGCAGATGTATCTCCCTTCTACCGCACCTGGGAAGTACAAAACACAGAAGGATGGCGCAGGGGGAATGCTCTGTGGTCCTTGTGGAGAATAGGGCTTGAAAACTGACCTGAAAACGTTCAGCGTTTTCGGAAGCCACTAGAAGGTGTCGATGTGAACAACAGAAGTATCTACCTTCTACAGCACCGGGAAGCCCCAAAGACCGCAGGAAGGCAAAGGGAGAGTGCTTTGTGGTCCCTTTGGAAAACAGGGTTTGAAGGGATTCACTAAGGATTGTTAGTGAATAGGTAAACCACATGGGACGACTAGCATCGAGCTCAAGCTCTCTGTTTCTCGTCACACAGAGAGGCAGGCCGCAGGTCCAAGGCAGCGTGTGTCAAAGCGGTGCTTTAAATGCAGGAAGCTTTTACGGTGTCTTAGGCCATGTGTCTCTGCACTAGGATGCAACATGTAAACGACGGACTGCCTGACACTACTGAGAGCTGTAAGCCACTTTCAGTTGAGGACAACTATATGCCAAAAGAAGGGCAATGGAGGCCTTCTTTCCTTAAGCCACTAGAACGTGTAAATGTGAGCAGCAGATGTATCTCCCTTCTACCGCACCTTGCAAGAACAAAACTCAAAGGGAAAGTGCAGGGAGAATGCTCTGTGTTCCCTTTGGAAAAGAGCTTGAAGGGAAACGTTTTTTTCCTCACTGGAATTTACAGCGTTGCAGGCTCAATTGCGGCAGGGAAACACTGTTGTTCCATATCTTCTCTTCTTAACACAATGCATTTCTCGTCCCAGAAAGAGGCAGGCCCCAGGTCCAAGGCAGCCTGTTTCAAAGCGGTGCTTAAACTCCAGCATGAGTTTATGATGTCATAGGCCACTAGGCTGTGCACTAGATTCTATGATGTAGGCGACGGAGTGCCCGACACTTCTGGGACCGGTAAGCCCCGTTCAGTGGAGGAGAACTATATGCCAAAAGAAGGGCAATGGAGACCTTCTTTTCTTAAGCCACTAGAAGCTCTAAATGTGAACAGCAGGTGTATCTCCCTTCTACCGCACCTGGGAAGTACAAAACACAGAAGGATGGCGCAGGGGGAATGCTCTGTGGTCCTTGTGGAGAATAGGGCTTGAAAACTGACCTGAAAACGTTCAGCGTTTTCGGAAGCCACTAGAAGGTGTCGATGTGAACAACAGAAGTATCTACCTTCTACAGCACCGGGAAGCCCCAAAGACCGCAGGAAGGCAAAGGGAGAGTGCTTTGTGGTCCCTTTGGAAAACAGGGTTTGAAGGGATTCACTAAGGATTGTTAGTGAATAGGTAAACCACATGGGACGACTAGCATCGAGCTCAAGCTGTCTGTTTCTCGTCACACAGAGAGGCAGGCCGCAGGTCCAAGGCAGCGTGTGTCAAAGCGGTGCTTTAAATGCAGGAAGCTTTTACGGTGTCTTAGGCCATGTGTCTCTGCACTAGGATGCAACATGTAAACGACGGACTGCCTGACACTACTGGGAGTTGTAAGCCACTTTCACTTGAGGATAACTATATGCCAAAAGAAGGGCAATGGAGGCCTTCTTTCCTTAAGCCACGAGAACGTGTAAATGTGAGCAGCAGATGTATCTCCCTTCTACCGCACATTGCAAGAACAAAACTCAAAGGAAAAGTGCAAGGAGAATGCTCTGTGTTCCCTTTGGAAAAGAGCTTGAAGGGAACCTTTTTTCCTCACTGGGATTTAGAGCGTTGTAGGCTCAATTGTGGCAGGGAAACACTGTTGTTCCATATCTTCTCTTCTTAACACAATGCATTTCTCGTCCCAGAAAGAGGCAGGCCCCAGGTCCAAGGCAGCCTGTGTCATAGCGGTGCTTAAACTCCAGCAAGCGTTTATGGTGTCATAGGACAGTAGGCTGTGCACTAGATTCTAAGATGTAGGCGACGGAGTGCCCGACACTTCTGGGACCGGTAAGCCCCGTTCAGTGGAGGAGAACTATATGCCAAAAGAAGGGCAATGGAGACCTTGTTTTCTTAAGCCACTAAGAAGCTCTAAATGTGAACAGCAGTTGTATCTCCCTTCTACCGCTCCTGGGAAGTACAAAACACAGAACGAAGGCACAGGGGGAATGCTCTGTGGTCCTTGTGGAGAATAGGGCTTGAAAAGTGACCTGAAAACGTTCAGCGTTTTCGGAAGCCACTAGAAGGTGTCGATGTGAACAACAGAAGTATCTACCTTCTACAGCACCGGGAAGCACCAAAGACCGCAGGAAGGCAAAGAAGAGTGCTTTGTGGTCCCTTTGGAAAACAGGGTTTGAAGGGATTCACTAAGGATTGTTAGTGAATAGGTAAACCACATGGGACGACTAGCATCGAGCTCAAGCTCTCTGTTTCTCGTCACACAGAGAGGCAGGCCGCAGGTCCAAGGCAGCGTGTGTCAAAGCGGTGCTTTAAATGCAGGAAGCTTTTATGGTGTCTTAGGCCATGTGTCTCTGCACTAGGATGCAACATGTAAACGACGGACTGCCTGACACTACTGGGAGCTGTAAGCCACTTTCACTTGAGGACAACTATATGCCAAAAGAAGGGCAATGGAGGCCTTCTTTCCTTAAGCCACTAGAACGTGTAAATGTGAGCAGCAGATGTATCTCCCTTCTACCGCACCTGGGAAGTACAAAACTCAAAGGGAAAGTGCAGGGAGAATGTTCTGTGTTCCCTTTGGAAAAGAGCTTGAAGGGATCCTTTTTTTCCTCACTGCGATTTAGAGCGTTGCAGGCTCAATTGTGGCAGGGAAATACTGTTGTTCCATATCTTCTCTTCTTAACACAATCCATTTCTCGTCCCAGAAATACGCAGGCCCCAGATCCAAGGCAGCCTGTGTCAAAGCGGTGCTTAAACTCCAGCAAGCGTTTATGGTGTCATAGGCCACTAGGCTGTGCACTAGATTCTAAGATGTAGGCGAAGGACTGCCCGTCAGTTCTGGGACATGTAAGCTACGTTCGGTTGAGGAGAACTATATGCCAGAAGAAGGGCAATGGAGGCCTTCTTTCCTTAAGCCACTAGAACGTGTAAATGTGAACTGCAGATGTATATCTCCCTTCTACCGCACCTGGGAAGTACAAAACTCAAAGGGAAAGTGCAGGGAGAATGCTCTGTGTTCCCTTTGGAAAAGAGCTTGAAGGGAACCTTTTTTTCCTCACTGGGATTTAGAGCGTTGCAGGCTCAATTGTGGGAGGGAAACACTGTTGTTCCATATCTTCTTTTCCTAACACAATCCATTTCTCGCCCCAGAAAGAGGCAGGCCCCAGATACAAGGCAGCCTGTGTCAAAGCGGTGCTTAAACTCAGCAAGCGTTTATGGTGTCATAGGCCACTAGGCTGTGCACTAGATTCTAAGATGTAGGCGACGGAGTGCCCGTCAGTTCTGGGACCGGTTAGCCACGTTCAGTGGAGGAGAACTATATGCCAAAAGAAGGGCAATGGAGACCTTCTTTTCTTAAGCCACTAAGAAGCTCTAAATGTGAACAGCAGTTGTATCTCCCTTCTACCGCTCCTGGGAAGTACAAAACACAGAACGAAGGCACAGGGGGAATGCTCTGTGGTCCTTGTGGAGAATAGAGCTTGAAAACTGACCTGAAAACGTTCAGCGTTTTCGGAAGCCACTAGAAGGTGTCGATGTGAACAACCGAAGTATCTACCTTCTACAGCACCGGGAAGCCCCAAAGACCGCAGGAAGGCAAAGGGAGAGTGCTTTGTGGTCCCTTTGGAAAACAGGGTTTGAAGGGATTCACTAAGGATTGTTAGTGAATAGGTAAACCACATGGGACGACCAGCATAGAGCTCAAACTCTCTGTTTCTCGTCACACAGAGAGGCAGGCCGCAGGTCCAAGGCAGCGTGTGTCAAAGCGGTGCTTTAAATGCAGGAAGCTTTTACGGTGTCTTAGGCCATGTGTCTCTGCACTAGGATGCAACATGTAAACGACGGACTGCCTGACACTACTGGGAGTTGTAAGCCACTTTCACTTGAGGATAACTATATGCCAAAAGAAGGGCAATGGAGGCCTTCTTTCCTTAAGCCACGAGAACGTGTAAATGTGAGCAGCAGATGTATCTCCCTTCTACCGCACATTGCAAGAACAAAACTCAAAGGAAAAGTGCAAGGAGAATGCTCTGTGTTCCCTTTGGAAAAGAGCTTGAAGGGAACCTTTTTTTCCTCACTGGGATTTAGAGCGTTGTAGGCTCAATTGTGGCAGGGAAACACTGTTGTTCCATATCTTCTCTTCTTAACACAACGCATTTCTCATCCCAGAAAGAGGCAGGCCCCAGGTCCACGGCAGCCTGTGTCATAGCGGTGCTTAAACTCCAGCAAGCTTTTATGGTGTCATAGGCCACTAGGCTGTGCACTAGATTCTAAGATGTAGGCGAAGGACTGCCCGTCAGTTCTGGGATATGTAAGCTACGTTCGGTTGAGGAGAACTATATGCCAGAAGAAGGACAATGGAGGCCTTCTTTCCTTAAGCCACTAGAACGTGTAAATGTGAACTGCAGATGTATATCTCCCTTCTACCGCACCTGGGAAGTACAAATCTCAAAGGGAAAGTGCAGGGAGAATGCTCTGTGTTCCCTTTGGAAAAGAGCTTGAAGGGAACCTTTTTTTCCTCACTGGGATTTAGAGCGTTGCAGGCTCAATTGTGGCAGGGAAACACTGTTGTTCCATATCTTCTCTTCTTAACACAATCCATTTCTCGTCCCAGAAAGAGGCAGGCCCCAGATACAAGGCAGCCTGTGTCAAAGCGGTGCTTAAACTCAGCAAGCGTTTATGGTGTCATAGGCCACTAGGCTGTGCACTAGATTCTAAGATGTAGGCGACGGAGTGCCCGACACTTCTGGGACCGGTAAGCCCCGTTCAGTGGAGGAGAACTATATGCCAAAAGAAGGGCAATGGAGACCTTCTTTTCTTAAGCCACTAGAAGCTCTAAATGTGAACAGCAGTTGTATCTCCCTTCTACCGCTCCTGGGAAGTACAAAACACAGAACGAAGGCGCAGGGGGAATGCTCTGTGGTCCTTGTGGAGAATAGGGCTTGAAAACTGACCTGAAAACGTTCAGCGTTTTCGGAAGCCACTAGAAGGTGTCGATGTGAACAACAGAAGTATCTACCTTCTACAGCACCGGGAAGCCCCAAAGACCGCAGGAAGGCAAAGGGAGAGTGCTTTGTGGTCCCTTTGGAAAACAGGGTTTGAAGGGATTCACTAAGGATTGTTAGTGAATAGGTAAACCACATGGGACGACTAGCATCGAGCTCAAGCTCTCTGTTTCTCGTCACACAGAGAGGCAGGCCGCAGGTCCAAGGCAGCGTGTGTCAAAGCGGTGCTTTAAATGCAGGAAGCTTTTATGGTGTCTTAGGCCATGTGTCTCTGCACTAGGATGCAACATGTAAACGACGGACTGCCTGACACTACTGGGAGCTGTAAGCCACTTTCACTTGAGGACAACTATATGCCAAAAGAAGGGCAATGGAGGCCTTCTTTCCTTAAGCCACTAGAACGTGTAAATGTGAGCAGCAGATGTATCTCCCTTCTACCGCACATTGCAAGAACAAAACTCAAAGGAAAAGTGCAAGGAGAATGCTCTGTGTTCCCTTTGGAAAAGAGCTTGAAGGGATCCTTTTTTTCCTCACTGCGATTTAGAGCGTTGCAGGCTCAATTGTGGCAGGGAAATACTGTAGTTCCATATCTTCTCTTCTTAACACAATCCATTTCTCGTCCCAGAAATAGGCAGGCCCCAGATACAAGGCAGCCTGTGTCAAAGCGGTGCTTAAACTCCAGCAAGCGTTTATGGTGTCATAGGCCACTAGGCTGTGCACTAGATTCTAAGATGTAGTCGAAGGACTGCCCATCAGTTCTGGGACATGTAATCTACGTTCGGTTGAGGAGAACTATATGCCAGAAGAAGCGCAATGGAGGCCTTCTTTCCTTAAGCCACTAGAACGTGTAAATGTGAACTGCAGATGTATATCTCCCTTCTACCGCACCTGGGAAGTACAAATCTCAAAGGGAAAGTGCAGGGAGAATGCTCTGTGTTCCCTTTGGAAAAGAGCTTGAAAGGAACCTTTTTTTCCTCACTGGGATTTAGAGCGTTGCAGGCTCAATTGTGGCAGGGAAACACTGTTGTTCCATATCTTCTTTTCTTAACACAATCCATTTCTCGTCCCAGAAAGAGGCAGGCCCCAGATACAAGGCAGCCTGTGTCAAAGCGGTGCTTAAACTCAGCAAGCGTTTATGGTGTCATAGGCCACTAGGCTGTGCACTAGATTCTAAGATGTAGGCGAAGGACTACCCGTCAGTTCTGGGATATGTAAGCTACGTTCGGTTGAGGAGAACTATATGCCAGAAGAAGGACAATGGAGGCCTTCTTTCCTTAAGCCACTAGAACGTGTAAATGTGAACTGCAGATGTATATCTCCCTTCTACCGCACCTGGGAAGTACAAATCTCAAAGGGAAAGTGCAGGGAGAATGCTCTGTGTTCCCTTTGGAAAAGAGCTTGAAGGGAACCTTTTTTTCCTCACTGGGATTTAGAGCGTTGCAGGCTCAATTGTGGCAGGGAAACACTGTTGTTCCATATCTTCTCTTCTTAACACAATCCATTTCTCGTCCCAGAAAGAGGCAGGCCCCAGATAAAAGGCAGCCTGTGTCCAAGCGGTGCTTAAACTCAGCAAGCGTTTATGGTGTCATAGGCCACTAGGCTGTGCACTAGATTCTAAGATGTAGGCGAAGGACTGCCTGTCAGTTCTGGGACATGTAAGCTACGTTCGGTTGAGGAGAACTATATGCCAGAAGAAGGGCAATGGAGGCCTTCTTTCCTTAAGCCTCTAGAACGTGTAAATGTGAACTGCAGATGTATATCTCCCTTGTACGCACGTGGGAAGTACAAAACTAAAAGGGAAAGTTCAGGGAGAATGCTCTGTGTTCCCTTTGGAAAAGAGCTTGAAGGGAACCTTTTTTTCCTCACTGGGATTTAGAGCGTTGCAGGCTCAATTGTGGGAGGGAAACACTGTTGTTCCATATCTTCTTTTCTTAACACAATCCATTTCTCGTCCCAGAAATAGGCAGGCCCCAGATCCAAGGCAGCCTGTGTCAAAGCGGTGCTTAAACTCAGCAAGCGTTTATGGTGTCATAGGCCACTAGGCTGTGCACTAGATTCTAAGATGTAGGCGACGGAGTGCCCGTCAGTTCTGGGACCGGTTAGCCCCGTTCAGTGGAGGAGAACTATATGCCAAAAGAAGGGCAATGGAGACCTTCTTTTCTTAAGCCACTAGAAGCTCTAAATGTGAACAGCAGTTGTATCTCCCTTCTACCGCTCCTGGGAAGTACAAAACACAGAACGAAGGCGCAGGGGGAATGCTCGGTGGTCCTTGTGGAGAATAGGGCTTGAAAACTGACCTGAAAACGTTCAGCGTTTTCGGAAGCCACTAGAAGGTGTCGATGTGAACAACAGAAGTATCTACCTTCTACAGCACCGGGAAGCCCCAAAGACCGCAAGAAGGCAAAGGGAGAGTGCTTTGTGGTCCCTTTGGAAAACAGGGTTTGAAGGGATTCACTAAGGATTGTTAGTGAATAGGTAAACCACATGGGACGACTAGCATCGAGCTCAAGCTCTCTGTTTCTCGTCACACAGATAGGCAGGCCGCAGGTCCAAGGCAGCGTGTGTCAAAGCGGTGCTTTAAATGCAGGAAGCTTTTACGGTGTCTTAGGCCATGTGTCTCTGCACTAGGATGCAACATGTAAACGACGGACTGCCTGACACTACTGAGAGATGTAAGCCACTTTCAGTTGAGGACAACTATATGCCAAAAGAAGGGCAAAGGAGGCCTTCTTTCCTTAAGCCACTAGAACGTGTAAATGTGAGCAGCAGATGTATCTCCCTTCTACCGCACCTTGCAAGAACAAAACTCAAAGGGAAAGTGCAGGGAGAATGCTCTGTGTTCCCTTTGGAAAAGAGCTTGAAGGGAAACGTTTTTTTCCTCCCTGGAATTTACAGCGTTGCAGGCTCAATTGTGGCAGGGAAACACTGTTGTTCCATATCTTCTCTTCTTAACACAATCCATTTCTCGTCCCAGAAATAGGCAGGCCCCAGATCCAAGGCAGCCTGTGTCAAAGCGGTGCTTAAACTCCAGCAAGCGTTTATGGTGTCATAGGCCACTAGGCTGTGCACTAGATTCTAAGATGTAGGCGAAGGACTGCCCGTCAGTTCTGGGACATGTAAGCTACGTTCGGTTGAGGAGAACTATATGCCAGAAGAAGGGCAATGGAGGCCTTCTTTCCTTAAGCCACTAGAACCTGTAAATGTGAACTGCAGATGTATATCTCCCTTGTACGCACGTGGGAAGTACAAAACTAAAAGGGAAAGTTCAGGGAGAATGCTCTGTGTTCCCTTTGGAAAAGAGCTTGAAGGGAACCTTTTTTTCCTCACTGGGATTTAGAGCGTTGCAGGCTCAATTGTGGGAGGGAAACACTGTTGTTCCATATCTTCTTTTCTTAACACAATCCATTTCTCGTCCCAGAAATAGGCAGGCCCCAGATCCAAGGCAGCCTGTGTCAAAGCGGTGCTTAAACTCAGCAAGCGTTTATGGTGTCATAGGCCACTAGGCTGTGCACTAGATTCTAAGATGTAGGCGACGGAGTGCCCGTCAGTTCTGGGACCGGTTAGCCCCGTTCAGTGGAGGAGAACTATATGCCAAAAGAAGAGCAATGGAGACCTTCTTTTCTTAAGCCACTAGAAGCTCTAAATATGAACAGCAGTTGTATCTCCCTTCTACCGCTCCTGGGAAGTACAAAACACAGAACGAAGGCGCAGGGGGAATGCTCTGTGGTCCTTGTGGAGAATAGGGCTTGAAAAGTGACCTGAAAACGTTCAGCGTTTTCGGAAGCCACTAGAAGGTGTCGATGTGAACAACAGAAGTATCTACCTTCTACAGCACCGGGAAGCCCCAAAGACCGCAGGAAGGCAAAGGGAGAGTGCTTTGTGGTCCCGTTGGAAAACAGGGTTTGAAGGGATTCACTAAGGATTGTTAGTGAATAGGTAAACCACATGGGACGACTAGCATCGAGCTCAAGCTCTCTGTTTCTCGTCACACAGAGAGGCAGGCCGCAGGTCCAAGGCAGCGTGTGTCAAAGCGGTGCTTTAAATGCAGGAAGCTTTTACGGTGTCTTAGGCCATGTGTCTCTGCACTAGGATGCAACATGTAAACGACGGACTGCCTGACACTACTGGGAGCTGTAAGCCACTTTCAGTTGAGGACAACTATATGCCAAAAGAAGGGCAATGGAGGCCTTCTTTCCTTAAGCCACTAGAACGTGTAAATGTGAGCAGCAGATGTATCTCCCTTCTACCGCACCTTGCAAGAACAAAACTCAAAGGGAAAGTGCAGGGAGAATGCTCTGTGTTCCCTTTGGAAAAGAGCTTGAAGGGAAACGTTTTTTTCCTCACTGGAATTTACAGCGTTGCAGGCTCAATTGTGGCAGGGAAACACTGTTGTTCCATATCTTCTCTTCTTAACACAATCCATTTCTCGTCCCAGAAAGAGGCAGGCCCCAGGTCCAAGGCAGCCTGTTTCAAAGCGGTGCTTAAACTCCAGCATGAGTTTATGATGTCATAGGCCACTAGGCTGTGCACTAGATTCTAAGATGTAGGCGACGGAGTGCCCGACACTTCTGGGACCGGTAAGCCCCGTTCAGTGGAGGAGAACTATAGGCCAAAAGAAGGGCAATGGAGACCTTCTTTTCTTAAGCCACTAGAAGCTCTAAATGTGAACAGCAGATGTATCTCCCTTCTACCGCACCTGGGAAGTACAAAACACAGAAGGATGGCGCAGGGGGAATGCTCGGTGGTCCTTGTGGAGAATAGGGCTTGAAAACTGACCTGAAAACGTTCAGCGTTTTCGGAAGCCACTAGAACGTGTCGATGTGAACAACAGAAGTATCTACCTTCTACAGCACCGGGAAGCCCCAAAGACCACAGGAAGGCAAAGGGAGAGTGCTTTGTGGTCCCTTTGGAAAACAGGGTTTGAAGGGATTCACTAAGGATTGTTAGTGAATAGGTAAACCACATGGGACGACTAGCATCGAGCTCAAGCTCTCTGTTTCTCGTCACACAGAGAGGCAGGCCGCAGGTCCAAGGCAGCGTGTGTCAAAGCGGTGCTTTAAATGCAGGAAGCTTTTACGGTGTCTTAGGCCATGTGTCTCTGCACTAGGATGCAACATGTAAACGACGGACTGCCTGACACTACTGGGAGTTGTAAGCCACTTTCACTTGAGGATAACTATATGCCAAAAGAAGGGCAATGGAGGCCTTCTTTCCTTAAGCCACGAGAATGTGTAAATGTGAGCAGCAGATGTATCTCCCTTCTACCGCACATTGCAAGAACAAAACTCAAAGGAAAAGTGCAAGGAGAATGCTCTGTGTTCCCTTTGGAAAAGAGCTTGAAGGGAACCTTTTTTTCCTCACTGGGATTTAGAGCGTTGTAGGCTCAATTGTGGCAGGGAAACACTGTTGTTCCATATCTTCTCTTCTTAACACAACGCATTTCTCGTCCCAGAAAGAGGCAGGCCCCAGGTCCACGGCAGCCTGTGTCATAGCGGTGCTTAAACTCCAGCAAGCTTTTATGGTGTCATAGGCCACTAGGCTGTGCACTAGATTCTAAGATGTAGGCGAAGGACTGCCCGTCAGTTCTGGGATATGTAAGCTACGTTCGGTTGAGGAGAACTATATGCCAGAAGAAGGACAATGGAGGCCTTCTTTCCTTAAGCCACTAGAACGTGTAAATGTGAACTGCAGATGTATATCTCCCTTCTACCGCACCTGGGAAGTACAAATCTCAAAGGGAAAGTGCAGGGAGAATGCTCTGTGTTCCCTTTGGAAAAGAGCTTGAAGGGAACCTTTTTTTCCTCACTGGGATTTAGAGCGTTGCAGGCTCAATTGTGGCAGGGAAACACTGTTGTTCCATATCTTCTCTTCTTAACACAATCCATTTCTCGTCCCAGAAAGAGGCAGGCCCCAGATACAAGGCAGCCTGTGTCAAAGCGGTGCTTAAACTCAGCAAGCGTTTATGGTGTCATAGGCCACTAGGCTGTGCACTAGATTCTAAGATGTAGGCGACGGAGTGCCCGACACTTCTGGGACCGGTAAGCCCCGTTCAGTGGAGGAGAACTATATGCCAAAAGAAGGGCAATGGAGACCTTCTTTTCTTAAGCCACTAGAAGCTCTAAATGTGAACAGCAGTTGTATCTCCCTTCTACCGCTCCTGGGAAGTACAAAACACAGAACGAAGGCGCAGGGGGAATGCTCTGTGGTCCTTGTGGAGAATAGGGCTTGAAAACTGACCTGAAAACGTTCAGCGTTTTCGGAAGCCACTAGAAGGTGTCGATGTGAACAACAGAAGTATCTACCTTCTACAGCACCGGGAAGCCCCAAAGACCGCAGGAAGGCAAAGGGAGAGTGCTTTGTGGTCCCTTTGGAAAACAGGGTTTGAAGGGATTCACTAAGGATTGTTAGTGAATAGGTAAACCACATGGGACGACTAGCATCGAGCTCAAGCTCTCTGTTTCTCGTCACACAGAGAGGCAGGCCGCAGGTCCAAGGCAGCGTGTGTCAAAGCGGTGCTTTAAATGCAGGAAGCTTTTATGGTGTCTTAGGCCATGTGTCTCTGCACTAGGATGCAACATGTAAACGACGGACTGCCTGACACTACTGGGAGCTGTAAGCCACTTTCACTTGAGGACAACTATATGCCAAAAGAAGGGCAATGGAGGCCTTCTTTCCTTAAGCCACTAGAACGTGTAAATGTGAGCAGCAGATGTATCTCCCTTCTACCGCACATTGCAAGAACAAAACTCAAAGGAAAAGTGCAAGGAGAATGCTCTGTGTTCCCTTTGGAAAAGAGCTTGAAGGGATCCTTTTTTTCCTCACTGCTATTTAGAGCGTTGCAGGCTCAATTGTGGCAGGGAAATACTGTTGTTCCATATCTTCTCTTCTTAACACAATCCATTTCTCGTCCCAGAAATAGGCAGGCCCCAGATACAAGGCAGCCTGTGTCAAAGCGGTGCTTAAACTCCAGCAAGCGTTTATGGTGTCATAGGCCACTAGGCTGTGCACTAGATTCTAAGATGTAGTCGAAGGACTGCCCATCAGTTCTGGGACATGTAATCTACGTTCGGTTGAGGAGAACTATATGCCAGAAGAAGCGCAATGGAGGCCTTCTTTCCTTAAGCCACTAGAACGTGTAAATGTGAACTGAAGATGTATATCTCCCTTCTACCGCACCTGGGAAGTACAAATCTCAAAGGGAAAGTGCAGGGAGAATGCTCTGTGTTCCCTTTGGAAAAGAGCTTGAAAGGAACCTTTTTTTCCTCACTGGGATTTAGAGCGTTGCAGGCTCAATTGTGGCAGGGAAACACTGTTGTTCCATATCTTCTTTTCTTAACACAATCCATTTCTCGTCCCAGAAAGAGGCAGGCCCCAGATACAAGGCAGCCTGTGTCAAAGCGGTGCTTAAACTCAGCAAGCGTTTATGGTGTCATAGGCCACTAGGCTGTGCACTAGATTCTAAGATGTAGGCGAAGGACTACCCGTCAGTTCTGGGATATGTAAGCTACGTTCGGTTGAGGAGAACTATATGCCAGAAGAAGGACAATGGAGGCCTTCTTTCCTTAAGCCACTAGAACGTGTAAATGTGAACTGCAGATGTATATCTCCCTTCTACCGCACCTGGGAAGTACAAATCTCAAAGGGAAAGTGCAGGGAGAATGCTCTGTGTTCCCTTTGGAAAAGAGCTTGAAGGGAACCTTTTTTTCCTCACTGGGATTTAGAGCGTTGCAGGCTCAATTGTGGCAGGGAAACACTGTTGTTCCATATCTTCTCTTCTTAACACAATCCATTTCTCGTCCCAGAAAGAGGCAGGCCCCAGATAAAAGGCAGCCTGTGTCCAAGCGGTGCTTAAACTCAGCAAGCGTTTATGGTGTCATAGGCCACTAGGCTGTGCACTAGATTCTAAGATGTAGGCGAAGGACTGCCTGTCAGTTCTGGGACATGTAAGCTACGTTCGGTTGAGGAGAACTATATGCCAGAAGAAGGGCAATGGAGGCCTTCTTTCCTTAAGCCTCTAGAACGTGTAAATGTGAACTGCAGATGTATATCTCCCTTGTACGCACGTGGGAAGTACAAAACTAAAAGGGAAAGTTCAGGGAGAATGCTCTGTGTTCCCTTTGGAAAAGAGCTTGAAGGGAACCTTTTTTTCCTCACTGGGATTTAGAGCGTTGCAGGCTCAATTGTGGGAGGGAAACACTGTTGTTCCATATCTTCTTTTCTTAACACAATCCATTTCTCGTCCCAGAAATAGGCAGGCCCCAGATCCAAGGCAGCCTGTGTCAAAGCGGTGCTTAAACTCAGCAAGCGTTTATGGTGTCATAGGCCACTAGGCTGTGCACTAGATTCTAAGATGTAGGCGACGGAGTGCCCGTCAGTTCTGGGACCGGTTAGCCCCGTTCAGTGGAGGAGAACTATATGCCAAAAGAAGGGCAATGGAGACCTTCTTTTCTTAAGCCACTAGAAGCTCTAAATGTGAACAGCAGTTGTATCTCCCTTCTACCGCTCCTGGGAAGTACAAAACACAGAACGAAGGCGCAGGGGGAATGCTCGGTGGTCCTTGTGGAGAATAGGGCTTGAAAACTGACCTGAAAACGTTCAGCGTTTTCGGAAGCCACTAGAAGGTGTCGATGTGAACAACAGAAGTATCTACCTTCTACAGCACCGGGAAGCCCCAAAGACCGCAAGAAGGCAAAGGGAGAGTGCTTTGTGGTCCCTTTGGAAAACAGGGTTTGAAGGGATTCACTAAGGATTGTTAGTGAATAGGTAAACCACATGGGACGACTAGCATCGAGCTCAAGCTCTCTGTTTCTCGTCACACAGATAGGCAGGCCGCAGGTCCAAGGCAGCGTGTGTCAAAGCGGTGCTTTAAATGCAGGAAGCTTTTACGGTGTCTTAGGCCATGTGTCTCTGCACTAGGATGCAACATGTAAACGACGGACTGCCTGACACTACTGAGAGATGTAAGCCACTTTCAGTTGAGGACAACTATATGCCAAAAGAAGGGCAAAGGAGGCCTTCTTTCCTTAAGCCACTAGAACGTGTAAATGTGAGCAGCAGATGTATCTCCCTTCTACCGCACCTTGCAAGAACAAAACTCAAAGGGAAAGTGCAGGGAGAATGCTCTGTGTTCCCTTTGGAAAAGAGCTTGAAGGGAAACGTTTTTTTCCTCACTGGAATTTACAGCGTTGCAGGCTCAATTGTGGCAGGGAAACACTGTTGTTCCATATCTTCTTTTCTTAACACAATGCATTTCTCGTCCCAGAAAGAGGCAAGCCCCAGGTCCAAGGAGGCCTGTTTCAAAGCGGTGCTTAAACTCCAGCATGAGTTTATGATGTCATAGGCCACTAGGCTGTGCACTAGATTCTAAGATGTAGGCGACGGAGTGCCCGACACTTCTGGGACCGGTAAGCCCCGTTCAGTTGAGGAGAACTATAGGCCAAAAGAAGGGCAATGGAGACCTTCTTTTCTTAAGCCACTAGAAGCTCTAAATGTGAACAGCAGTTGTATCTCCCTTCTACCGCTCCTGGGAAGTACAAAACACCGAACGAAGGCGCAGGGGGAATGCTCTGTGGTCCTTGTGGAGAATAGGGCTTGAAAAGTGACCTGAAAACGTTCAGCGTTTTCGGAAGCCACTAGAAGGTGTCGATGTAAACAACAGAAGTATCTACCTTGTAGAGCACCGGGAAGCCCCAAAGACCGCAAGAAGGCAAAGGGAGAGTGCTTTGTGGTCCCTTTGGAAAACAGGGTTTGAAGGGATTCACTAAGGATTGTTAGTGAATAGGTAAACCACATGGGACGACTAGCATCGAGCTCAAGCTCTCTGTTTCTCGTCACACAGAGAGGCAGGCCGCAGGTCCAAGGCAGCGTGTGTCAAAGCGGTGCTTTAAATGCAGGAAGCCTTTACGGTGTCTTAGGCCATGTGTCTCTGCACTAGGATGCAACATGTAAACGACGGACTGCCTGACACTACTGAGAGCTGTAAGCCACTTTCAGTTGAGGACAACTATATGCCAAAAGAAGGGCAATGGAGGCCTTCTTTCCTTAAGCCACTAGAACGTGTAAATGTGAGCAGCAGATGTATCTCCCTTCTACCGCACCTTGTAAGAACAAAACTCAAAGGGAAAGTGCAGGGAGAATGCTCTGTGTTCCCTTTGGAAAAGAGCTTGAAGGGAAACGTTTTTTTCCTCACTGGAATTTACAGCGTTGCAGGCTCAATTGTGGCAGGGAAACACTGTTGTTCCATATCTTCTCTTCTTAACACAATGCATTTCTCGTCCCAGAAAGAGGCAGGCCCCAGGTCCAAGGCAGCCTGTTTCAAAGCGGTGCTTAAACTCCAGCATGAGTTTATGATGTCATAGGCCACTAGGCTGTGCACTAGATTCTATGATGTAGGCGACGGAGTGCCCGACACTTCTGGGACCGGTAAGCCCCGTTCAGTGGAGGAGAACTATAAGCCAAAAGAAGGTCAATGGAGACCTTCTTTTCTTAAGCCACTAGAAGCTCTAAATGTGAACAGCAGATGTATCTCCCTTCTACCGCACCTGGGAAGTTCAAAACACAGAAGGATGGCGCAGGGGGAATGTTCTGTGGTCCTTGTGGAGAATAGGGCTTGAAAACTGACCTGAAAACGTTCAGCGTTTTCGGAAGCCACTAGAAGGTGTCGATGTGAACAACAGAAGTATCTACCTTCTACAGCACCGGGAAGCCCCAAAGACCGCAGGAAGGCAAAGGGAGAGTGCTTTGTGGTCCCTTTGGAAAACAGGGTTTGAAGGGATTCACTAAGGATTGTTAGTGAATAGGTAAACCACATGGGACGACTAGCATCGAGCTCAAGCTCTCTGTTTCTCGTCACACAGAGAGGCAGGCCGCAGGTCCAAGGCAGCGTGTGTCAAAGCGGTGCTTTAAATGCAGGAAGCTTTTACGGTGTCTTAGGCCATGTGTCTCTGCACTAGGATGCAACATGTAAACGACGGACTGCCTGACACTACTGGGAGCTGTAAGCCACTTTCACTTGAGGACAACTATATGCCAAAAGAAGGGCAATGGAGGCCTTCTTTCCTTAAGCCACTAGAACGTGTAAATGTGAGCAGCAGATGTATCTCCCTTCTACCGCACCTTGCAAGAACAAAACTCAAAGGGAAAGTACAGGGAGAATGTTCTGTGTTCTCTTTGGAAAAGAGCTTGAAGGGATCCTTTTTTTCCTCACTGGGATTTAGAGCGTTGCAGGCTCAATTGTGGCAGGGAAACACTGTTGTTCCATATCTTCTCTTCTTAACACAATCCATTTCTCGTCCCAGAAAGAGGCAGGCCCCAGATACAAGGCAGCCTGTGTCAAAGCGGTGCTTAAACTCAGCAAGCGTTTATGGTGTCATAGGCCACTAGGCTGTGCACTAGATTCTAAGATGTAGTCGAAGGACTGCCCATCAGTTCTGGGACATGTAAGCTACGTTCGGTTGAGGAGAACTATATGCCAGAAGAAGGGCAATGGAGGCCTTCTTTCCTTAAGCCACTAGAACGTGTAAATGTGAACTGCAGATGTATATCTCCCTTCTACCGCACCTGGGAAGTACAAATCTCAAAGGGAAAGTGCAGGGAGAATGCTCTGTGTTCCCTTTGGAAAAGAGCTTGAAGGGAACCTTTTTTTCCTCACTGGGATTTAGAGCGTTGCAGGCTCAATTGTGGCAGGGAAACACTGTTGTTCCATATCTTCTCTTCTTAACACAATCCATTTCTCGTCCCAGAAAGAGGCAGGCCCCAGATACAAGGCAGCCTGTGTCAAAGCGGTGCTTAAACTCAGCAAGCGTTTATGGTGTCATAGGCCACTAGGCTGTGCACTAGATTCTAAGATGTAGGCGACGGAGTGCCCGACACTTCTGGGACCGGTAAGCCCCGTTCAGTGGAGGAGAACTATATGCCAAAAGAAGGGCAATGGAGACCTTCTTTTCTTAAGCCACTAGAAGCTCTAAATGTGAACAGCAGTTGTATCTCCCTTCTACCGCTCCTGGGAAGTACAAAACACAGAACGAAGGCGCAGGGGAATGCTCTGTGGTCCTTGTGGAGAATAGGGCTTGAAAACTGACCTGAAAACGTTCAGCGTTTTCGGAAGCCACTAGAAGGTGTCGATGTGAACAACAGAAGTATCTACCTTCTACAGCACCGGGAAGCCCCAAAGACCGCAGGAAGGCAAAGGGAGAGTGCTTTGTGGTCCCTTTGGAAAACAGGGTTTGAAGGGATTCACTAAGGATTGTTAGTGAATAGGTAAACCACATGGGACGACTAGCATCGAGCTCAAGCTCTCTGTTTCTCGTCACACAGAGAGGCAGGCCGCAGGTCCAAGGCAGCGTGTGTCAAAGCGGTGCTTTAAATGCAGGAAGCTTTTACGGTGTCTTAGGCCATGTGTCTCTGCACTAGGATGCAACATGTAAACGACGGACTGCCTGACACTACTGGGAGCTGTAAGCCACTTTCACTTGAGGACAACTATATGCCAAAAGAAGGGCAATGGATGCCTTCTTTCCTTAAGCCACTAGAACGTGTAAATGTGAGCAGCAGATGTATCTCCCTTCTACCGCACATTGCAAGAACAAAACTCAAAGGAAAAGTGCAAGGAGAATGCTCTGTGTTCCCTTTGGAAAAGAGCTTGAAGGGATCCTTTTTTTCCTCACTGCGATTTAGAGCGTTGCAGGCTCAATTGTGGCAGGGAAATACTGTTGTTCCATATCTTCTCTTCTTAACACAATCCATTTCTCGTCCCAGAAATAGGCAGGCCCCAGATACAAGGCAGCCTGTGTCAAAGCGGTGCTTAAACTCCAGCAAGCGTTTATGGTGTCATAGGCCACTAGGCTGTGCACTAGATTCTAAGATGTAGTCGAAGGACTGCCCATCAGTTCTGGGACATGTAATCTACGTTCGGTTGAGGAGAACTATATGCCAGAAGAAGCGCAATGGAGGCCTTCTTTCCTTAAGCCACTAGAACGTGTAAATGTGAACTGCAGATGTATATCTCCCTTCTACCGCACCTGGGAAGTACAAATCTCAAAGGGAAAGTGCACGGAGAATGCTCTGTGTTCCCTTTGGAAAAGAGCTTGAAGGGAACCTTTTTTTCCTCACTGGGATTTAGAGCGTTGCAGGCTCAATTGTGGCAGGGAAACACTGTTGTTCCATATCTTCTTTTCTTAACACAATCCATTTCTCGTCCCAGAAAGAGGCAGGCCCCAGATACAAGGCAGCCTGTGTCAAAGCGGTGCTTAAACTCAGCAAGCGTTTATGGTGTCATAGGCCACTAGGCTGTGCACTAGATTCTACGATGTAGGCGAAGGACTGCCCGTCAGTTCTGGGATATGTAAGCTACGTTCGGTTGAGGAGAACTATATGCCAGAAGAAGGACAATGGAGGCCTTCTTTCCTTAAGCCACTAGAACGTGTAAATGTGAACTGCAGATGTATATCTCCCTTCTACCGCACCTGGGAAGTACAAATCTCAAAGGGAAAGTGCAGGGAGAATGCTCTGTGTTCCCTTTGGAAAAGAGCTTGAAGGGAACCTTTTTTTCCTCATTGGGATTTAGAGCGTTGCAGGCTCAATTGTGGCAGGGAAACACTGTTGTTCCATATCTTCTCTTCTTAACACAATCCATTTCTCGTCCCAGAAAGAGGCAGGCCCCAGATACAAGGCAGCCTGTGTCCAAGCGGTGCTTAAACTCAGCAAGCGTTTATGGTGTCATAGGCCACTAGGCTGTGCACTAGATTCTAAGATGTAGGCGAAGGACTGCCTGTCAGTTCTGGGACATGTAAGCTACGTTCGGTTGAGGAGAACTATATGCCAGAAGAAGGGCAATGGAGGCCTTCTTTCCTTAAGCCACTAGAACGTGTAAATGTGAACTGCAGATGTATATCTCCCTTGTACGCACGTGGGAAGTACAAAACTAAAAGGGAAAGTTCAGGGAGAATGCTCTGTGTTCCCTTTGGAAAAGAGCTTGAAGGGAACCTTTTTTTCCTCACTGGGATTTAGAGCGTTGCAGGCTCAATTGTGGGAGGGAAACACTGTTGTTCCATATCTTCTTTTCTTAACACAATCCATTTCTCGTCCCAGAAATAGGCAGGCCCCAGATCCAAGGCAGCCTGTGTCAAAGCGGTGCTTAAACTCAGCAAGCGTTTATGGTGTCATAGGCCACTAGGCTGTGCACTAGATTCTAAGATGTAGGCGACGGAGTGCCCGTCAGTTCTGGGACCGGTTAGCCCCGTTCAGTGGAGGAGAACTATATGCCAAAAGAAGGGCAATGGAGACCTTCTTTTCTTAAGCCACTAGAAGCTCTAAATGTGAACAGCAGTTGTATCTCCCTTCTACCGCTCCTGGGAAGTACAAAACACAGAACGAAGGCGCAGGGGGAATGCTCGGTGGTCCTTGTGGAGAATAGGGTTTGAAAACTGACCTGAAAACGTTCAGCGTTTTCGGAAGCCACTAGAAGGTGTCGATGTGAACAACAGAAGTATCTACCTTCTACAGCACCGGGAAGCCCCAAAGACCGCAAGAAGGCAAAGGGAGAGTGCTTTGTGGTCCCTTTGGAAAACAGGGTTTGAAGGGATTCACTAAGGATTGTTAGTGAATAGGTAAACCACATGGGACGACTAGCATCGAGCTCAAGCTCTCTGTTTCTCGTCACACAGATAGGCAGGCCGCAGGTCCAAGGCAGCGTGTGTCAAAGCGGTGCTTTAAATGCAGGAAGCTTTTACGGTGTCTTAGGCCATGTGTCTCTGCACTAGGATGCAACATGTAAACGACGGACTGCCTGACACTACTGAGAGATGTAAGCCACTTTCAGTTGAGGACAACTATATGCCAAAAGAAGGGCAAAGGAGGCCTTCTTTCCTTAAGCCACTAGAACGTGTAAATGTGAGCAGCAGATGTATCTCCCTTCTACCGCACCTTGCAAGAACAAAACTCAAAGGGAAAGTGCAGGGAGAATGCTCTGTGTTCCCTTTGGAAAAGAGCTTGAAGGGAAACGTTTTTTTCCTCACTGGAATTTACAGCGTTGCAGGCTCAATTGTGGCAGGGAAACACTGTTGTTCCATATCTTCTTTTCTTAACACAATGCATTTCTCGTCCCAGAAAGAGGCAAGCCCCAGGTCCAAGGAGGCCTGTTTCAAAGCGGTGCTTAAACTCCAGCATGAGTTTATGATGTCATACGCCACTAGGCTGTGCACTAGATTCTAAGATGTAGGCGACGGAGTGCCCGACACTTCTGGGACCGGTAAGCCCCGTTCAGTTGAGGAGAACTATAGGCCAAAAGAAGGGCAATGGAGACCTTCTTTTCTTAAGCCACTAGAAGCTCTAAATGTGAACAGCAGTTGTATCTCCCTTCTACCGCTCCTGGGAAGTACAAAACACCGAACGAAGGCGCAGGGGGAATGCTCTGTGGTCCTTGTGGAGAATAGGGCTTGAAAAGTGACCTGAAAACGTTCAGCGTTTTCGGAAGCCACTAGAAGGTGTCGATGTAAACAACAGAAGTATCTACCTTGTAGAGCACCGGGAAGCCCCAAAGACCGCAAGAAGGCAAAGGGAGAGTGCTTTGTGGTCCCTTTGGAAAACAGGGTTTGAAGGGATTCACTAAGGATTGTTAGTGAATAGGTAAACCACATGGGACGACTAGCATCGAGCTCAAGCTCTCTGTTTCTCGTCACACAGAGAGGCAGGCCGCAGGTCCAAGGCAGCGTGTGTCAAAGCGGTGCTTTAAATGCAGGAAGCCTTTACGGTGTCTTAGGCCATGTGTCTCTGCACTAGGATGCAACATGTAAACGACGGACTGCCTGACACTACTGAGAGCTGTAAGCCACTTTCAGTTGAGGATAACTATATGCCAAAAGAAGGGCAATGGAGGCCTTCTTTCCTTAAGCCACTAGAACGTGTAAATGTGAGCAGCAGATGTATCTCCCTTCTACCGCACCTTGTAAGAACAAAACTCAAAGGGAAAGTGCAGGGAGAATGCTCTGTGTTCCCTTTGGAAAAGAGCTTGAAGGGAAACGTTTTTTTCCTCACTGGAATTTACAGCGTTGCAGGCTCAATTGTGGCAGGGAAACACTGTTGTTCCATATCTTCTCTTCTTAACACAATGCATTTCTCGTCCCAGAAAGAGGCAGGCCCCAGATCCAAGGCAGCCTGTGTCAAAGCGGTGCTTAAACTCCAGCATGCGTTTATGATGTCATAGGCCACTAGGCTGTGCACTAGATTCTATGATGTAGGCGACGGAGTGCCCGACACTTCTGGGACCGGTAAGCCCCGTTCAGTGGAGGAGAACTATATGCCAAAAGAAGGTCAATGGAGACCTTCTTTTCTTAAGCCACTAGAAGCTCTAAATGTGAACAGCAGATGTATCTCCCTTCTACCGCACCTGGGAAGTACAAAACACAGAAGGATGGCGCAGGGGGAATGTTCTGTGGTCCTTGTGGAGAATAGGGCTTGAAAACTGACCTGAAAACGTTCAGCGTTTTCGGAAGCCACTAGAAGGTGTCGATGTGAACAACAGAAGTATCTACCTTCTACAGCACCGGGAAGCCCCAAAGACCGCAAGAAGGCAAAGGGAGAGTGCTTTGTGGTCCCTTTGGAAAACAGGGTTTGAAGGGATTCACTAAGGATTGTTAGTGAATAGGTAAACCACATGGGACGACTAGCATCGAGCTCAAGCTCTCTGTTTCTCGTCACACAGAGAGGCAGGCCGCAGGTCCAAGGCAGCGTGTGTCAAAGCGGTGCTTTAAATGCAGGAAGCTTTTACGGTGTCTTAGGCCATGTGTCTCTGCACTAGGATGCAACATGTAAACGACGGACTGCCTGACACTACTGGGAGCTGTAAGCCACTTTCACTTGAGGACAACTATATGCCAAAAGAAGGGCAATGGACGCCTTCTTTCCTTAAGCCACTAGAACGTGTAAATGTGAGCAGCCGATGTATCTCCCTTCTACCGCACCAGGGAAGTACAAAACTCAAAGGGAAAGTACAGGGAGAATGTTCTGTGTTCTCTTTGGAAAAGAGCTTGAAGGGATCCTTTTTTTCCTCACTGGGATTTAGAGCGTTGCAGGCTCAATTGTGGCAGGGAAACACTGTTGTTCCATATCTTCTCTTCTTAACACAATCCATTTCTCGTCCCAGAAAGAGGCAGGCCCCAGATACAAGGCAGCCTGTGTCAAAGCGGTGCTTAAACTCAGCAAGCGTTTATGGTGTCATAGGCCACTAGGCTGTGCACTAGATTCTAAGATGTAGGCGACGGAGTGCCCGACACTTCTGGGACCGGTAAGCCCCGTTCAGTGGAGGAGAACTATAGGCCAAAAGAAGGGCAATGGAGACCTTCTTTTCTTAAGCCACTAGAAGCTCTAAATGTGAACAGCAGTTGTATCTCCCTTCTACCGCTCCTGGGAAGTACAAAACACAGAACGAAGGCACAGGGGGAATGCTCTGTGGTCCTTGTGGAGAATAGGGCTTGAAAACTGACCTGAAAACGTTCAGCGTTTTCGGAAGCCACTAGAAGGTGTCGATGTGAACAACAGAAGTATCTACCTTCTACAGCACCGGGAAGCCCCAAAGACCGCAGGAAGGCAAAGGGAGAGTGCTTTGTGGTCCCTTTGGAAAACAGGGTTTGAAGGGATTCACTAAGGATTGTTAGTGAATAGGTAAACCACATGGGACGACTAGCATCGAGCTCAAGCTCTCTGTTTCTCGTCACACAGAGAGGCAGGCCGCAGGTCCAAGGCAGCGTGTGTCAAAGCGGTGCTTTAAATGCAGGAAGCTTTTACGTTGTCTTAGGCCATGTGTCTCTGCACTAGGATGCAACATGTAAACGACGGACTGCCTGACACTACTGGGAGCTGTAAGCCACTTTCACTTGAGGACAACTATATGCCAAAAGAAGGGCAATGGAGGCCTTCTTTCCTTAAGCCACTAGAACGTGTAAATGTGAGCAGCAGATGTATCTCCCTTCTACCGCACATTGCAAGAACAAAACTCAAAGGAAAAGTGCAAGGAGAATGCTCTGTGTTCCCTTTGGAAAAGAGCTTGAAGGGATCTTTTTTTTCCTCACTGCGATTTAGAGCGTTGCAGGCTCAATTGTGGCAGGGAAACACTGTTGTTCCATATCTTCTCTTCTTAACACAATCCATTTCTCGTCCCAGAAAGAGGCAGGCCCCAGATACAAGGCAGCCTGTGTCAAAGCGGTGCTTAAACTCAGCAAGCGTTTATGGTGTCATAGGCCACTAGGCTGTGCACTAGATTCTAAGATGTAGGCGACGGAGTGCCCGACACTTCTGGGACCGGTAAGCCCCGTTCAGTGGAGGAGAACTATATGCCAAAAGAAGGGCAATGGAGACCTTCTTTTCTTAAGCCACTAGAAGCTCTAAATGTGAACAGCAGTTGTATCTCCCTTCTACCGCTCCTGGGAAGTACAAAACACAGAACGAAGGCACAGGGGGAATGCTCGGTGGTCCTTGTGGAGAATAGGGCTTGAAAAGTGACCTGAAAACGTTCAGCGTTTTCGGAAGCCACTAGAAGGTGTCGATGTGAACAACAGAAGTATCTACCTTCTACAGCACCGGGAAGCCCCAAAGACCGCAGGAAGGCAAAGGGAGAGTGCTTTGTGGTCCCTTTGGAAAACAGGGTTTGAAGGGATTCACTAAGGATTGTTAGTGAATAGGTAAACCACATGGGACGACTAGCATCGAGCTCAAGCTCTCTGTTTCTCGTCACACAGAGAGGCAGGCCGCAGGTCCAAGGCAGCGTGTGTCAAAGCAGTGCTTTAAATGCAGGAAGCTTTTACGGTGTCTTAGGCCATGTGTCTCTGCACTAGGATGCAACATGTAAACGACGGACTGCCTGACACTACTGGGAGCTGTAAGCCACTTTCAGTTGAGGACAACTATATGCCAAAAGAAGGGCAAAGGAGGCCTTCTTTCCTTAAGCCACTAGAACGTGTAAATGTGAGCAGCAGATGTATCTCCCTTCTACCGCACCTTGCAAGAACAAAACTCAAAGGGAAAGTGCAGGGAGAATGCTCTGTGTTCCCTTTGGAAAAGAGCTTGAAGGGAAACGTTTTTTTCCTCACTGGAATTTACAGCGTTGCAGGCTCAATTGTGGCAGGGAAACACTGTTGTTCCATATCTTCTCTTCTTAACACAATGCATTTCTCGTCCCAGAAAGAGGCAAGCCCCAGGTCCAAGGCGGCCTGTTTCAAAGCGGTGCTTAAACTCCAGCATGAGTTTATGATGTCATAGGCCACTAGGCTGTGCACTAGATTCTAAGATGTAGGCGACGGAGTGCCCGACACTTCTGGGACCGGTAAGCCCCGTTCAGTTGAGGAGAACTATAGGCCAAAAGAAGGGCAATGGAGACCTTCTTTTCTTAAGCCACTAGAAGCTCTAAATGTGAACAGCAGTTGTATCTCCCTTCTACCGCTCCTGGGAAGTACAAAACACCGAACGAAGGCGCAGGGGGAATGCTCTGTGGTCCTTGTGGAGAATAGGGCTTGAAAAGTGACCTGAAAACGTTCAGCGTTTTCGGAAGCCACTAGAAGGTGTCGATGTAAACAACAGAAGTATCTACCTTGTAGAGCACCGGGAAGCCCCAAAGACCGCAAGAAGGCAAAGGGAGAGTGCTTTGTGGTCCCTTTGGAAAACAGGGTTTGAAGGGATTCACTAAGGATTGTTAGTGAATAGGTAAACCACATGGGACGACTAGCATCGAGCTCAAGCTCTCTGTTTCTCGTCACACAGAGAGGCAGGCCGCAGGTCCAAGGCAGCGTGTGTCAAAGCGGTGCTTTAAATGCAGGAAGCCTTTACGGTGTCTTAGGCCATGTGTCTCTGCACTAGGATGCAACATGTAAACGACGGACTGCCTGACACTACTGAGAGCTGTAAGCCACTTTCAGTTGAGGACAACTATATGCCAAAAGAAGGGCAATGGAGGCCTTCTTTCCTTAAGCCACTAGAACGTGTAAATGTGAGCAGCAGATGTATCTCCCTTCTACCGCACCTTGTAAGAACAAAACTCAAAGGGAAAGTGCAGGGAGAATGCTCTGTGTTCCCTTTGGAAAAGAGCTTGAAGGGAAACGTTTATTTCCTCACTGGAATTTACAGCGTTGCAGGCTCAATTGTGGCAGGGAAACACTGTTGTTCCATATCTTCTCTTCTTAACACAATGCATTTCTCGTCCCAGAAAGAGGCAGGCCCCAGGTCCAAGGCAGCCTGTTTCAAAGCGGTGCTTAAACTCCAGCATGAGTTTATGATGTCATAGGCCACTAGGCTGTGCACTAGATTCTATGATGTAGGCGACGGAGTGCCCGACACTTCTGGGACCGGTAAGCCCCGTTCAGTGGAGGAGAACTATATGCCAAAAGAAGGGCAATGGAGACCTTCTTTCTTAAGCCACTAGAAGCTCTAAATGTGAACAGCAGATGTATCTCCCTTCTACCGCACCTGGGAAGTACAAAACACAGAAGGATGGCGCAGGGGGAATGTTCTGTGGTCCTTGTGGAGAATAGGGCTTGAAAAGTGACCTGAAAACGTTCAGCGTTTTCGGAAGCCACTAGAAGGTGTCGATGTGAACAACAGAAGTATCTACCTTCTACAGCACCGGGAAGCCCCAAAGACCGCAGGAAGGCAAAGGGAGAGTGCTTTGTGGTCCCTTTGGAAAACAGGGTTTGAAGGGATTCACTAAGGATTGTTAGTGAATAGGTAAACCACATGGGACGACTAGCATCGAGCTCAAGCTCTCTGTTTCTCGTCACACAGAGAGGCAGGCCGCAGGTCCAAGGCAGCGTGTGTCAAAGCGGTGCTTTAAATGCAGGAAGCTTTTACGGTGTCTTAGGCCATGTGTCTCTGCACTAGGATGCAACATGTAAACGACGGACTGCCTGACACTACTGGGAGCTGTAAGCCACTTTCACTTGAGGACAACTATATGCCAAAAGAAGGGCAATGGAGGCCTTCTTTCCTTAAGCCACTAAAACGTGTAAATGTGAGCAGCCGATGTATCTCCCTTCTACCGCACCAGGGAAGTACAAAAGTCAAAGGGAAAGTACAGGGAGAATGTTCTGTGTTCTCTTTGGAAAAGAGCTTGAAGGGATCCTTTTTTTCCTCACTGGGATTTAGAGCGTTGCAGGCTCAATTGTGGCAGGGAAACACTGTTGTTCCATATCTTCTCTTCTTAACACAATCCATTTCTCGTCCCAGAAATAGGCAGGCCCCAGATACAAGGCAGCCTGTGTCAAAGCGGTGCTTAAACTCCAGCAAGCGTTTATGGTGTCATAGGCCACTAGGCTGTGCACTAGATTCTAAGATGTAGTCGAAGGACTGCCCATCAGTTCTGGGACATGTAAGCTACGTTCGGTTGAGGAGAACTATATGCCAGAAGAAGGGCAATGGAGGCCTTCTTTCCTTAAGCCACTAGAACGTGTAAATGTGAACTGCAGATGTATATCTCCCTTCTACCGCACCTGGGAAGTACAAATCTCAAAGGGAAAGTGCAGGGAGAATGCTCTGTGTTCCCTTTGGAAAAGAGCTTGAAGGGAACCTTTTTTTCCTCACTGGGATTTAGAGCGTTGCAGGCTCAATTGTGGCAGGGAAACACTGTTGTTCCATATCTTCTCTTCTTAACACAATCCATTTCTCGTCCCAGAAAGAGGCAGGCCCCAGATACAAGGCAGCCTGTGTCAAAGCGGTGCTTAAACTCAGCAAGCGTTTATGGTGTCATAGGCCACTAGGCTGTGCACTAGATTCTAAGATGTAGGCGACGGAGTGCCCGACACTTCTGGGACCGGTAAGCCCCGTTCAGTGGAGGAGAACTATATGCCAAAAGAAGGGCAATGGAGACCTTCTTTTCTTAAGCCACTAGAAGCTCTAAATGTGAACAGCAGTTGTATCTCCCTTCTACCGCTCCTGGGAAGTACAAAACACAGAACGAAGGCGCAGGGGGAATGCTCGGTGGTCCTTGTGGAGAATAGGGCTTGAAAAGTGACCTGAAAACGTTCAGCGTTTTCGGAAGCCACTAGAAGGTGTCGATGTGAACAACAGAAGTATCTACCTTCTACAGCACCGGGAAGCCCCAAAGACCGCAGGAAGGCAAAGGGAGAGTGCTTTGTGGTCCCTTTGGAAAACAGGGTTTGAAGGGATTCACTAAGGATTGTTAGTGAATAGGTAAACCACATGGGACGACTAGCATCGAGCTCAAGCTCTCTGTTTCTCGTCACACAGAGAGGCAGGCCGCAGGTCCAAGGCAGCGTGTGTCAAAGCGGTGCTTTAAATGCAGGAAGCTTTTACGGTGTCTTAGGCCATGTGTCTCTGCACTAGGATGCAACATGTAAACGACGGACTGCCTGACACTACTGGGAGCTGTAAGCCACTTTCACTTGAGGACAACTATATGCCAAAAGAAGGGCAATGGAGGCCTTCTTTCCTTAAGCCACTAGAACGTGTAAATGTGAGCAGCAGATGTATCTCCCTTCTACCGCACATTGCAAGAACAAAACTCAAAGGAAAAGTGCAAGGAGAATGCTCTGTGTTCCCTTTGGAAAAGAGCTTGAAGGGATCCTTTTTTTCCTCACTGCGATTTAGAGCGTTGCAGGCTCAATTGTGGCAGGGAAATACTGTTGTTCCATATCTTCTCTTCTTAACACAATCCATTTCTCGTCCCAGAAATACGCAGGCCCCAGATCCAAGGCAGCCTGTGTCAAAGCGGTGCTTAAACTCCAGCAAGCGTTTATGGTGTCATAGGCCACTAGGCTGTGCACTAGATTCTAAGATGTAGGCGAAGGACTGCCCGTCAGTTCTGGGACATGTAAGCTACGTTCGGTTGAGGAGAACTATATGCCAGAAGAAGGGCAATGGAGGCCTTCTTTCCTTAAGCCACTAGAACGTGTAAATGTGAACTGCAGATGTATATCTCCCATCTACCGCACCTGGGAAGTACAAATCTCAAAGGGAAAGTGCAGGGAGAATGCTCTGTGTTCCCTTTGGAAAAGAGCTTGAAGGGAACCTTTTTTTCCTCACTGGGATTTAGAGCGTTGCAGGCTCAATTGTGGCAGGGAAACACTGTTGTTCCATATCTTCTCTTCTTAACACAATCCATTTCTCGTCCCAGAAAGAGGCAGGCCCCAGATACAAGGCAGCCTGTGTCAAAGCGGTGCTTAAACTCAGCAAGCGTTTATGGTGTCATAGGCCACTAGGCTGTGCACTAGATTCTAAGATGTAGGCGACGGAGTGCCCGACACTTCTGGGACCGGTAAGCCCCGTTCAGTGGAGGAGAACTATATGCCAAAAGAAGGGCAATGGAGACCTTCTTTTCTTAAGCCACTAGAAGCTCTAAATGTGAACAGCAGTTGTATCTCCCTTCTACCGCTCCTGGGAAGTACAAAACACAGAACGAAGGCGCAGGGGGAAAGCTCTGTGGTCCTTGTGGCGAATAGGGCTTGAAAACTGACCTGAAAACGTTCAGCATTTTCGGAAGCCACTAGAAGGTGTCGATGTGAATAACAGAAGTATCTACCTTCTACAGCACCGGGAAGCCCCAAAGACCGCAGGAAGGCAAAGGGAGAGTGCTTTGTGGTCCCTTTGGAAAACAGGGTTTGAAGGGATTCACTAAGGATTGTTAGTGAATAGGTAAACCACATGGGACGACTAGCATCGAGCTCAAGCTCTCTGTTTCTCGTCACACAGAGAGGCAGGCCGCAGGTCCAAGGCAGCGTGTGTCAAAGCGGTGCTTTAAATGCAGGAAGCTTTTACGGTGTCTTAGGCCATGTGTCACTGCACTAGGATGCAACATGTAAACGACGGACTGCCTGACACTACTGGGAGCTGTAAGCCACTTTCACTTGAGGACAACTATATGCCAAAAGAAGGGCAATGGAGGCCTTCTTTCCTTAAGCCACTAGAACGTGTAAATGTGAGCAGCAGATGTATCTCCCTTCTACCGCACCTTGCAAGAACAAAACTCAAAGGAAAAGTGCAAGGAGAATGCTCTGTGTTCCCTTTGGAAAAGAGCTTGAAGGGATCCTTTTTTTCCTCACTGGGATTTAGAGCGTTGCAGGCTCAATTGTGGCAGGGAAACACTGTTGTTCCATATCTTCTCTTCTTAACACAATCCATTTCTCGTCCCAGAAATAGGCAGGCCCCAGATCCAAGGCAGCCTGTGTCAAAGCGGTGCTTAAACTCCAGCAAGCGTTTATGGTGTCATAGGCCACTAGGCTGTGCACTAGATTCTAAGATGTAGTCGAAGGACTGCCCATCAGTTCTGGGACATGTAAGCTACGTTCGGTTGAGGAGAACTATGTGCCAGAAGAAGGGCAATGGAGGCCTTCTTTCCTTAAGCCACTAGAACGTGTAAATGTGAACTGCAGATGTATATCTCCCTTCTACCGCACCTGGGAAGTACAAATCTCAAAGGGAAAGTGCAGGGAGAATGCTCTGTGTTCCCTTTGGAAAAGAGCTTGAAGGGAACCTTTTTTTCCTCATTGGGATTTAGAGCGTTGCAGGCTCAATTGTGGCAGGGAAACACTGTTGTTCCATATCTTCTCTTCTTAACACAATCCATTTCTCGTCCCAGAAAGAGGCAGGCCCCAGATACAAGGCAGCCTGTGTCCAAGCGGTGCTTAAACTCAGCAAGCGTTTATGGTGTCATAGGCCACTAGGCTGTGCACTAGATTCTAAGATGTAGGCGACGGAGTGCCCGACACTTCTGGGACCGGTAAGCCACGTTCAGTGGAGGAGAACTATATGCCAAAAGAAGGGCAATGGAGACCTTCTTTTCTTAAGCCACTAGAAGCTCTAAATATGAACAGCAGTTGTATCTCCCTTCTACCGCTCCTGGGAAGTACAAAACACAGAACGAAGGTGCAGGGGGAATGCTCTGAGGTCCTTGTGGAAAATAGGGCTTGAAAACTGACCTGAAAACGTTTAGCGTTTTCGGAAGCCACTAGAAGGTGTCGATGTGAACAACAGAAGTATCTACCTTCTACAGCACCGGGAAGCCCCAAAGACCGCAGGAAGGCAAAGGGAGAGTGCTTTGTGGTCCCTTTGGAAAACAGGGTTTGAAGGGATTCACTAAGGATTGTTAGTGAATAGGTAAACCACATGGGACGACTAGCATCGAGCTCAAGCTCTCTGTTTCTCGTCACACAGAGAGGCAGGCCGCAGGTCCAAGGCAGCGTGTGTCAAAGCGGTGCTTTAAATGCAGGAAGCTTTTATGGTGTCTTAGGCCATGTGTCTCTGCACTAGGATGCAACATGTAAACGACGGACTGCCTGACACTACTGGGAGCTGTAAGCCACTTTCACTTGAGGACAACTATATGCCAAAAGAAGGGCAATGGAGGCCTTCTTTCCTTAAGCCACTAGAACGTGTAAATGTGAGCAGCAGATGTATCTCCCTTCTACCGCACATTGCAAGAACAAAACTCAAAGGAAAAGTGCAAGGAGAATGCTCTGTGTTCCCTTTGGAAAAGAGCTTGAAGGGATCCTTTTTTTCCTCACTGCGAGTTAGAGCGTTGCAGGCTCAATTGTGGCAGGGAAATACTGTTGTTCCATATCTTCTCTTCTTAACACAATCCATTTCTCGTCCCAGAAATAGGCAGGCCCCAGATCCAAGGCAGCCTGTGTCAAAGCGGTGCTTAAACTCCAGCAAGCGTTTATGGTGTCATAGGCCACTAGGCTGTGCACTAGATTCTAAGATGTAGGCGAAGGACTGCCCGTCAGTTCTGGGACATGTAATCTACGTTCGGTTGAGGAGAACTATATGCCAGAAGAAGCGGAATGGAGGCCTTCTTTCCTTAAGCCACTAGAACGTGTAAATGTGAACTGCAGATGTATATCTCCCTTCTACCGCACCTGGGAAGTACAAATCTCAAAGGGAAAGTGCAGGGAGAATGCTCTGTGTTCCCTTTGGAAAAGAGCTTGAAGGGAACCTTTTTTTCCTCACTGGGATTTAGAGCGTTGCAGGCTCAATTGTGGCAGGGAAACACTGTTGTTCCATATCTTCTCTTCTTAACACAATCCATTTCTCGTCCCAGAAAGAGGCAGGCCCCAGATACAAGGCAGCCTGTGTCAAAGCGGTGCTTAAACTCAGCAAGCGTTTATGGTGTCATAGGCCACTAGGCTGTGCACTAGATTCTAAGATGTAGGCGACGGAGTGCCCGACACTTCTGGGACCGGTAAGCCCCGTTCAGTGGAGGAGAACTATATGCCAAAAGAAGGGCAATGGAGACCTTCTTTTCTTAAGCCACTAGAAGCTCTAAATGTGAACAGCAGTTGTATCTCCCTTCTACCGCTCCTGGGAAGTACAAAACACAGAACGAAGGCGCAGGGGGAAAGCTCTGTGGTCCTTGTGGAGAATAGGGCTTGAAAACTGACCTGAAAACGTTCAGCGTTTTCGGAAGCCACTAGAAGGTGTCGATGTGAATAACAGAAGTATCTACCTTCTACAGCACCGGGAAGCCCCAAAGACCGCAGGAAGGCAAAGGGAGAGTGCTTTGTGGTCCCTTTGGAAAACAGGGTTTGAAGGGATTCACTAAGGATTGTTAGTGAATAGGTAAACCACATGGGACGACTAGCATCGAGCTCAAGCTCTCTGTTTCTCGTCACACAGAGAGGCAGGCCGCAGGTCCAAGGCAGCGTGTGTCAAAGCGGTGCTTTAAATGCAGGAAGCTTTTACGGTGTCTTAGGCCATGTGTCTCTGCACTAGGATGCAACATGTAAACGACGGACTGCCTGACACTACTGGGAGCTGTAAGCCACTTTCACTTGAGGACAACTATATGCCAAAAGAAGGGCAATGGAGGCCTTCTTTCCTTAAGCCACTAGAACGTGTAAATGTGAGCAGCAGATGTATCTCCCTTCTACCGCACCTTGCAAGAACAAAACTCAAAGGAAAAGTGCAAGGAGAATGCTCTGTGTTCCCTTTGGAAAAGAGCTTGAAGGGATCCTTTTTTTCCTCACTGGGATTTAGAGCGTTGCAGGCTCAATTGTGGCAGGGAAACACTGTTGTTCCATATCTTCTCTTCTTAACACAATCCATTTCTCGTCCCAGAAATAGGCAGGCCCCAGATCCAAGGCAGCCTGTGTCAAAGCGGTGCTTAAACTCCAGCAAGCGTTTATGGTGTCATAGGCCACTAGGCTGTGCACTAGATTCTAAGATGTAGGCGAAGGACTGCCCATCAGTTCTGGGACATGTAAGCTACGTTCGGTTGAGGAGAACTATATGCCAGAAGAAGGGCAATGGAGGCCTTCTTTCCTTAAGCCACTAGAACGTGTAAATGTGAACTGCAGATGTATATCTCCCTTCTACCGCACCTGGGAAGTACAAATCTCAAAGGGAAAGTGCAGGGAGAATGCTCTGTGTTCCCTTTGGAAAAGAGCTTGAAGGGAACCTTTTTTTCCTCATTGGGATTTAGAGCGTTGCAGGCTCAATTGTGGCAGGGAAACACTGTTGTTCCATATCTTCTCTTCTTAACACAATCCATTTCTCGTCCCAGAAAGAGGCAGGCCCCAGATACAAGGCAGCCTGTGTCCAAGCGGTGCTTAAACTCAGCAAGCGTTTATGGTGTCATAGGCCACTAGGCTGTGCACTAGATTCTAAGATGTAGGCGACGGAGTGCCCGACACTTCTGGGACCGGTAAGCCACGTTCAGTGGAGGAGAACTATATGCCAAAAGAAGGGCAATGGAGACCTTCTTTTCTTAAGCCACTAGAAGCTCTAAATATGAACAGCAGTTGTATCTCCCTTCTACCGCTCCTGGGAAGTACAAAACACAGAACGAAGGTGCAGGGGGAATGCTCTGATGTCCTTGTGGAAAATAGGGCTTGAAAACTGACCTGAAAACGTTCAGCGTTTTCGGAAGCCACTAGAAGGTGTCGATGTGAACAACAGAAGTATCTACCTTCTACAGCACCGGGAAGCCCCAAAGACCGCAGGAAGGCAAAGGGAGAGTGCTTTGTGGTCCCTTTGGAAAACAGGGTTTGAAGGGATTCACTAAGGATTGTTAGTGAATAGGTAAACCACATGGGACGACTAGCATCGAGCTCAAGCTCTCTGTTTCTCGTCACACAGAGAGGCAGGCCGCAGGTCCAAGGCAGCGTGTGTCAAAGCGGTGCTTTAAATGCAGGAAGCTTTTACGGTGTCTTAGGCCATGTGTCTCTGCACTAGGATGCAACATGTAAACGACGGACTGCCTGACACTACTGGGAGCTGTAAGCCACTTTCACTTGAGGACAACTATATGCCAAAAGAAGGGCAATGGAGGCCTTCTTTCCTTAAGCCACTAGAACGTGTCAATGTGAGCAGCAGATGTATCTCCCTTCTACCGCACATTGCAAGAACAAAACTCAAAGGAAAAGTGCAAGGAGAATGCTCTGTGTTCCCTTTGGAAAAGAGCTTGAAGGGAACCTTTTTTTCCTCACTGCGAGTTAGAGCGTTGCAGGCTCAATTGTGGCAGGGAAATACTGTTGTTCCATATCTTCTCTTCTTAACACAATCCATTTCTCATCCCAGAAATAGGCAGGCCCCAGATCCAAGGCAGCCTGTGTCAAAGCGGTGCTTAAACTCCAGCAAGCGTTTATGGTGTCATAGGCCACTAGGCTGTGCACTAGATTCTAAGATGTAGGCGAAGGACTGCCCGTCAGTTCTGGGACATGTAAGCTACGTTCGGTTGAGGAGAACTATATGCCAGAAGAAGGGCAATGGAGGCCTTCTTTCCTTAAGCCACTAGAACGTGTAAATGTGAACTGCAGATGTATATCTCCCTTGTACGCACATGGGAAATACAAAACTAAAAGGGAAAGTGCAGGGAGAATGCTCTGTGTTCCCTTTGGAAAAGAGCTTGAAGGGAACCTTTTTTTCCTCACTGGGATTTAGAGCGTTGCAGGCTCAATTGTGGGAGGGAAACACTGTTGTTCCATATCTTCTTTTCTTAACAAAATCCATTTCTCGTCCCAGAAAGAGGCAGGCCCCAGATACAAGGCAGCCTGTGTCAAAGCGGTGCTTAAACTCAGCAAGCGTTTATGGTGTCATAGGCCACTAGGCTGTGCACTAGATTCTAAGATGTAGGCGACGGAGTGCCCGACACTTCTGGGACCGGTAAGCCCCGTTCAGTGGAGGAGAACTATATGCCAAAAGAAGGGCAATGGAGACCTTCTTTTCTTAAGCCACTAAGAAGCTCTAAATGTGAACAGCAGTTGTATCTCCCTTCTACCGCTCCTGGGAAGTACAAAACACAGAACGAAGGCACAGGGGGAATGCTCTGTGGTCCTTGTGGAGAATAGAGCTTGAAAACTGACCTGAAAACGTTCAGCGTTTTCGGAAGCCACTAGAAGGTGTCGATGTGAACAACAGAAGTATCTACCTTCTACAGCACCGGGAAGCCACAAAGACCGCAGGAAGGCAAAGGGAGAGTGCTTTGTGGTCCCTTTGGAAAACAGGGTTTGAAGGGATTCACTAAGGATTGTTAGTGAATAGGTAAACCACATGGGACGACTAGCATCGAGTTCAAGCTCTCTGTTTCTCGTCACACAGAGAGGCAGGCCGCAGGTCCAAGGCAGCGTGTGTCAAAGCGGTGCTTTAAATGCAGGAAGCTTTTACGGTGTCTTAGGCCATGTGTCTCTGCACTAGGATGCAACATGTAAACGACGGACTGCCTGACACTACTGAGAGCTGTAAGCCACTTTCAGTTGAGTACAACTATATGCCAAAAGAAGGGCAATGGAGGCCTTCTTTCCTTAAGCCACTAGAACGTGTAAATGTGAGCAGCAGATGTATCTCCCTTCTACCGCACCTTGCAAGAACAAAACTCAAAGGGAAAGTGCAGGGAGAATGCTCTGTGTTCCCTTTGGAAAAGAGCTTGAAGGGAAACGTTCTTTTCCTCACTGGAATTTACAGCGTTGCAGGCTCAATTGTGGCAGGGAAACACTGTTGTTCCATATCTTCTCTTCTTAACACATTGCATTTCTCGTCCCAGAAAGAGGCAGGCCCCAGATACAAGGCAGCCTGTGTCAAAGCGGTGCTTAAACTCAGCAAGCGTTTATGGTGTCATAGGCCACTAGGCTGTGCACTAGATTCTAAGATGTAGGCGACGGAGTGCCCGACACTTCTGGGACCGGTAAGCCACGTTCAGTGGAGGAGAACTATAGGCCAAAAGAAGGGCAATGGAGACCTTCTTTTCTTAAGCCACTAGAAGCTCAAAATATGAACAGCAGTTGTATCTCCCTTCTACCGTTCCTGGGAAGTACAAAACACAGAACGAAGGCGCAGGGGGAATGCTCTGTGGTCCTTGTGGAGAATAGGGCTTGAAAACTGACCTGAAAACGTTCAGCGTTTTCGGAAGCCACTAGAAGGTGTCGATGTGAACAACAGAAGTATCTACCTTCTACAGCACCGGGAAGCCCCAAAGACCGCAAGAAGGCAAAGGGAGAGTGCTTTGTGGTCCCTTTGGAAAACAGGGTTTGAAGGGATTCACTAAGGATTGTTAGTGAATAGGTAAACCACATGGGACGACTAGCATCGAGCTCAAGCTCTCTGTTTCTCGTCACACAGAGAGGCAGGCCGCAGGTCCAAGGCAGCGTGTGTCAAAGCGGTGCTTTAAATGCAGGAAGCTTTTACGGTGTCTTAGGCCATGTGTCTCTGCACTAGGATGCAACATGTAAACGACGGACTGCCTGACACTACTGAGAGCTGTAAGCCACTTTCAGTTGAGGACAACTATATGCCAAAAGAAGGGCAATGGAGGCCTTCTTTCCTTAAGCCACTAGAACGTGTAAATGTGAGCAGCAGATGTATCTCCCTTCTACCGCACCTTGCAAGAACAAAACTCAAAGGGAAAGTGCAGGGAGAATGCTCTGTGTTCCCTTTGGAAAAGAGCTTGAAGGGAAACGTTTTTTTCCTCACTGGAATTTACAGCGTTGCAGGCTCAATTGTGGCAGGGAAACACTGTTGTTCCATATCTTCTCTTCTTAACACAATGCATTTCTCGTCCCAGAAAGAGGCAGGCCCCAGGTCCAAGGCAGCCTGTTTCAAAGCGGTGCTTAAACTCCAGCATGAGTTAATGATGTCATAGGCCACTAGGCTGTGCACTAGATTCTAAGATGTAGGCGACGGAGTGCCCGTCAGTTCTGGGACCGGTTAGCCACGTTCAGTGGAGGAGAACTATATGCCAAAAGAAGGGCAATGGAGACCTTCTTTTCTTAAGCCACTAAGAAGCTCTAAATGTGAACAGCAGTTGTATCTCCCTTCTACCGCTCCTGGGAAGTACAAAACACAGAACGAAGGCACAGGGGGAATGCTCTGTGGTCCTTGTGGAGAATAGAGCTTGAAAACTGACCTGAAAACGTTCAGCGTTTTCGGAAGCCACTAGAAGGAGTCGATGTGAACAACAGAAGTATCTACCTTCTACAGCACCGGGAAGCCCCAAAGACCGCAGGAAGGCAAAGGGAGAGTGCTTTGTGGTCCCTTTGGAAAACAGGGTTTGAAGGGATTCACTAAGGATTGTTAGTGAATAGGTAAACCACATGGGACGACTAGCATCGAGCTCAAGCTCTCTGTTTCTCGTCACACAGAGAGGCAGGCCGCAGGTCCAAGGCAGCGTGTGTCAAAGCGGTGCTTTAAATGCAGGAAGCTTTTACGGTGTCTTAGGCCATGTGTCTCTGCACTAGGATGCAACATGTAAACGACGGACTGCCTGACACTACTGAGAGCTGTAAGCCACTTTCAGTTGAGGACAACTATATGCCAAAAGAAGGGCAATGGAGGCCTTCTTTCCTTAAGCCACTAGAACGTGTAAATGTGAGCAGCAGATGTATCTCCCTTCTACCGCACCTTGCAAGAACAAAACTCAAAGGGAAAGTGCAGGGAGAATGCTCTGTGTTCCCTTTGGAAAAGAGCTTGAAGGGAAACGTTCTTTTCCTCACTGGAATTTACAGCGTTGCAGGCTCAATTGTGGCAGGGAAACACTGTTGTTCCATATCTTCTCTTCTTAACACAATGCATTTCTCGTCCCAGAAAGAGGCAGGCCCCAGATACAAGGCAGCCTGTGTCAAAGCGGTGCTTAAACTCAGCAAGCGTTTATGGTGTCATAGGCCACTAGGCTGTGCACTAGATTCTAAGATGTAGGCGACGGAGTGCCCGACACTTCTGGGACCGGTAAGCCACGTTCAGTGGAGGAGAACTATATGCCAAAAGAAGGGCAATGGAGACCTTGTTTTCTTAAGCCACTAGAAGCTCAAAATATGAACAGCAGTTGTATCTCCCTTCTACCGCTCCTGGGAAGTACAAAACACAGAACGAAGGCACAGGGGGAATGCTCTGTGGTCCTTGTGGAGAATAGGGCTTGAAAACTGACCTGAAAACGTTCAGCGTTTTCGGAAGCCACTAGAAGGTGTCGATGTGAACAACAGAAGTATCTACCTTCTACAGCACCGGGAAGCCCCAAAGACCGCAAGAAGGCAAAGGGAGAGTGCTTTGTGGTCCCTTTGGAAAACAGGGTTTGAAGGGATTCACTAAGGATTGTTAGTGAATAGGTAAACCACATGGGACGACTAGCATCGAGCTCAAGCTCTCTGTTTCTCGTCACACAGAGAGGCAGGCCGCAGGTCCAAGGCAGCGTGTGTCAAAGCGGTGCTTTAAATGCAGGAAGCTTTTACGGTGTCTTAGGCCATGTGTCTCTGCACTAGGATGCAACATGTAAACGACGGACTGCCTGACACTACTGAGAGCTGTAAGCCACTTTCAGGTGAGGACAACTATATGCCAAAAGAAGGGCAATGGAGGCCTTCTTTCCTTAAGCCACTAGAACGTGTAAATGTGAGCAGCAGATGTATCTCCCTTCTACCGCACCTTGCAAGAACAAAACTCAAAGGAAAAGTGCAAGGAGAATGCTCTGTGTTCCCTTTGGAAAAGAGCTTGAAGGGATCCTTTTTTTCCTCACTGGGATTTAGAGCGTTGCAGGCTCAATTGTGGCAGGGAAACACTGTTGTTCCATATCTTCTCTTCTTAACACAATCCATTTCTCGTCCCAGAAATAGGCAGGCCCCAGATCCAAGGCAGCCTGTGTCAAAGCGGTGCTTAAACTCCAGCAAGCGTTTATGGTGTCATAGGCCACTAGGCTGTGCAATAGATTCTAAGATGTAGGCGAAGGACTGCCCATCAGTTCTGGGACATGTAAGCTACGTTCGGTTGAGGAGAACTATATGCCAGAAGAAGGGCAATGGAGGCCTTCTTTCCTTAAGCCACTAGAACGTGTAAATGTGAACTGCAGATGTATATCTCCCTTCTACCGCACCTGGGAAGTACAAATCTCAAAGGGAAAGTGCAGGGAGAATGCTCTGTGTTCCCTTTGGAAAAGAGCTTGAAGGGAACCTTTTTTTCCTCATTGGGATTTAGAGCGTTGCAGGCTCAATTGTGGCAGGGAAACACTGTTGTTCCATATCTTCTCTTCTTAACACAATCCATTTCTCGTCCCAGAAAGAGGCAGGCCCCAGATACAAGGCAGCCTGTGTCCAAGCGGTGCTTAAACTCAGCAAGCGTTTATGGTGTCATAGGCCACTAGGCTGTGCACTAGATTCTAAGATGTAGGCGACGGAGTGCCCGACACTTCTGGGACCGGTAAGCCACGTTCAGTGGAGGAGAACTATATGCCAAAAGAAGGGCAATGGAGACCTTCTTTTCTTAAGCCACTAGAAGCTCTAAATATGAACAGCAGTTGTATCTCCCTTCTACCGCTCCTGGGAAGTACAAAACACAGAACGAAGGTGCAGGGGGAATGCTCTGATGTCCTTGTGGAAAATAGGGCTTGAAAACTGACCTGAAAACGTTCAGCGTTTTCGGAAGCCACTAGAAGGTGTCGATGTGAACAACAGAAGTATCTACCTTCTACAGCACCGGGAAGCCCCAAAGACCGCAGGAAGGCAAAGGGAGAGTGCTTTGTGGTCCCTTTGGAAAACAGGGTTTGAAGGGATTCACTAAGGATTGTTAGTGAATAGGTAAACCACATGGGACGACTAGCATCGAGCTCAAGCTCTCTGTTTCTCGTCACACAGAGAGGCAGGCCGCAGGTCCAAGGCAGCGTGTGTCAAAGCGGTGCTTTAAATGCAGGAAGCTTTTACGGTGTCTTAGGCCATGTGTCTCTGCACTAGGATGCAACATGTAAACGACGGACTGCCTGACACTACTGGGAGCTGTAAGCCACTTTCACTTGAGGACAACTATATGCCAAAAGAAGGGCAATGGAGGCCTTCTTTCCTTAAGCCACTAGAACGTGTCAATGTGAGCAGCAGATGTATCTCCCTTCTACCGCACATTGCAAGAACAAAACTCAAAGGAAAAGTGCAAGGAGAATGCTCTGTGTTCCCTTTGGAAAAGAGCTTGAAGGGAACCTTTTTTTCCTCACTGCGAGTTAGAGCGTTGCAGGCTCAATTGTGGCAGGGAAATACTGTTGTTCCATATCTTCTCTTCTTAACACAATCCATTTCTCATCCCAGAAATAGGCAGGCCCCAGATCCAAGGCAGCCTGTGTCAAAGCGGTGCTTAAACTCCAGCAAGCGTTTATGGTGTCATAGGCCACTAGGCTGTGCACTAGATTCTAAGATGTAGGCGAAGGACTGCCCGTCAGTTCTGGGACATGTAAGCTACGTTCGGTTGAGGAGAACTATATGCCAGAAGAAGGGCAATGGAGGCCTTCTTTCCTTAAGCCACTAGAACGTGTAAATGTGAACTGCAGATGTATATCTCCCTTGTACGCACATGGGAAATACAAAACTAAAAGGGAAAGTGCAGGGAGAATGCTCTGTGTTCCCTTTGGAAAAGAGCTTGAAGGGAACCTTTTTTTCCTCACTGGGATTTAGAGCGTTGCAGGCTCAATTGTGGGAGGGAAACACTGTTGTTCCATATCTTCTTTTCTTAACAAAATCCATTTCTCGTCCCAGAAAGAGGCAGGCCCCAGATACAAGGCAGCCTGTGTCAAAGCGGTGCTTAAACTCAGCAAGCGTTTATGGTGTCATAGGCCACTAGGCTGTGCACTAGATTCTAAGATGTAGGCGACGGAGTGCCCGACACTTCTGGGACCGGTAAGCCCCGTTCAGTGGAGGAGAACTATATGCCAAAAGAAGGGCAATGGAGACCTTCTTTTCTTAAGCCACTAAGAAGCTCTAAATGTGAACAGCAGTTGTATCTCCCTTCTACCGCTCCTGGGAAGTACAAAACACAGAACGAAGGCACAGGGGGAATGCTCTGTGTTCCTTGTGGAGAATAGAGCTTGAAATCTGACCTGAAAACGTTCAGCGTTTTCGGAAGCCACTAGAAGGTGTCGATGTGAACAACAGAAGTATCTACCTTCTACAGCACCGGGAAGCCACAAAGACCGCAGGAAGGCAAAGGGAGAGTGCTTTGTGGTCCCTTTGGAAAACAGGGTTTGAAGGGATTCACTAAGGATTGTTAGTGAATAGGTAAACCACATGGGACGACTAGCATCGAGCTCAAGCTCTCTGTTTCTCGTCACACAGAGAGGCAGGCCGCAGGTCCAAGGCAGCGTGTGTCAAAGCGGTGCTTTAAATGCAGGAAGCTTTTACGGTGTCTTAGGCCATGTGTCTCTGCACTAGGATGCAACATGTAAACGACGGACTGCCTGACACTACTGAGAGCTGTAAGCCACTTTCAGTTGAGTACAACTATATGCCAAAAGAAGGGCAATGGAGGCCTTCTTTCCTTAAGCCACTAGAACGTGTAAATGTGAGCAGCAGATGTATCTCCCTTCTACCGCACCTTGCAAGAACAAAACTCAAAGGGAAAGTGCAGGGAGAATGCTCTGTGTTCCCTTTGGAAAAGAGCTTGAAGGGAAACGTTCTTTTCCTCACTGGAATTTACAGCGTTGCAGGCTCAATTGTGGCAGGGAAACACTGTTGTTCCATATCTTCTCTTCTTAACACATTGCATTTCTCGTCCCAGAAAGAGGCAGGCCCCAGATACAAGGCAGCCTGTGTCAAAGCGGTGCTTAAACTCAGCAAGCGTTTATGGTGTCATAGGCCACTAGGCTGTGCACTACATTCTAAGATGTAGGCGACGGAGTGCCCGACACTTCTGGGACCGGTAAGCCACGTTCAGTGGAGGAGAACTATAGGCCAAAAGAAGGGCAATGGAGACCTTCTTTTCTTAAGCCACTAGAAGCTCAAAATATGAACAGCAGTTGTATCTCCCTTCTACCGTTCCTGGGAAGTACAAAACACAGAACGAAGGCGCAGGGGGAATGCTCTGTGGTCCTTGTGGAGAATAGGGCTTGAAAACTGACCTGAAAACGTTCAGCGTTTTCGGAAGCCACTAGAAGGTGTCGATGTGAACAACAGAACTATCTACCTTCTACAGCACCGGGAAGCCCCAAAGACCGCAAGAAGGCAAAGGGAGAGTGCTTTGTGGTCCCTTTGGAAAACAGGGTTTGAAGGGATTCACTAAGGATTGTTAGTGAATAGGTAAACCACATGGGACGACTAGCATCGAGCTCAAGCTCTCTGTTTCTCGTCACACAGAGAGGCAGGCCGCAGGTCCAAGGCAGCGTGTGTCAAAGCGGTGCTTTAAATGCAGGAAGCTTTTACGGTGTCTTAGGCCATGTGTCTCTGCACTAGGATGCAACATGTAAACGACGGACTGCCTGACACTACTGAGAGCTGTAAGCCACTTTCAGTTGAGGACAACTATATGCCAAAAGAAGGGCAATGGAGGCCTTCTTTCCTTAAGCCACTAGAACGTGTAAATGTGAGCAGCAGATGTATCTCCCTTCTACCGCACCTTGCAAGAACAAAACTCAAAGGGAAAGTGCAGGGAGAATGCTCTGTGTTCCCTTTGGAAAAGAGCTTGAAGGGAAACGTTTTTTTCCTCACTGGAATTTACAGCGTTGCAGGCTCAATTGTGGCAGGGAAACACTGTTGTTCCATATCTTCTCTTCTTAACACAATGCATTTCTCGTCCCAGAAAGAGGCAGGCCCCAGGTCCAAGGCAGCCTGTTTCAAAGCGGTGCTTAAACTCCAGCATGAGTTAATGATGTCATAGGCCACTAGGCTGTGCACTAGATTCTAAGATGTAGGCGACGGAGTGCCCGTCAGTTCTGGGACCGGTTAGCCACGTTCAGTGGAGGAGAACTATATGCCAAAAGAAGGGCAATGGAGACCTTCTTTTCTTAAGCCACTAAGAAGCTCTAAATGTGAACAGCAGTTGTATCTCCCTTCTACCGCTCCTGGGAAGTACAAAACACAGAACGAAGGCACAGGGGGAATGCTCTGTGGTCCTTGTGGAGAATAGAGCTTGAAAACTGACCTGAAAACGTTCAGCGTTTTCGGAAGCCACTAGAAGGAGTCGATGTGAACAACAGAAGTATCTACCTTCTACAGCACCGGGAAGCCCCAAAGACCGCAGGAAGGCAAAGGGAGAGTGCTTTGTGGTCCCTTTGGAAAACAGGGTTTGAAGGGATTCACTAAGGATTGTTAGTGAATAGGTAAACCACATGGGACGACTAGCATCGAGCTCAAGCTCTCTGTTTCTCGTCACACAGAGAGGCAGGCCGCAGGTCCAAGGCAGCGTGTGTCAAAGCGGTGCTTTAAATGCAGGAAGCTTTTACGGTGTCTTAGGCCATGTGTCTCTGCACTAGGATGCAACATGTAAACGACGGACTGCCTGACACTACTGAGAGCTGTAAGCCACTTTCAGTTGAGGACAACTATATGCCAAAAGAAGGGCAATGGAGGCCTTCTTTCCTTAAGCCACTAGAACGTGTAAATGTGAGCAGCAGATGTATCTCCCTTCTACCGCACCTTGCAAGAACAAAACTCAAAGGGAAAGTGCAGGGAGAATGCTCTGTGTTCCCTTTGGAAAAGAGCTTGAAGGGAAACGTTCTTTTCCTCACTGGAATTTACAGCGTTGCAGGCTCAATTGTGGCAGGGAAACACTGTTGTTCCATATCTTCTCTTCTTAACACAATGCATTTCTCGTCCCAGAAAGAGGCAGGCCCCAGATACAAGGCACCCTGTGTCAAAGCGGTGCTTAAACTCAGCAAGCGTTTATGGTGTCATAGGCCACTAGGCTGTGCACTAGATTCTAAGATGTAGGCGACGGAGTGCCCGACACTTCTGGGACCGGTAAGCCACGTTCAGTGGAGGAGAACTATATGCCAAAAGAAGGGCAATGGAGACCTTGTTTTCTTAAGCCACTAGAAGCTCAAAATATGAACAGCAGTTGTATCTCCCTTCTACTGCTCCTGGGAAGTACAAAACACAGAACGAAGGCACAGGGGGAATGCTCTGTGGTCCTTGTGGAGAATAGGGCTTGAAAACTGACCTGAAAACGTTCAGCGTTTTCGGAAGCCACTAGAAGGTGTCGATGTGAACAACAGAAGTATCTACCTTCTACAGCACCGGGAAGCCCCAAAGACCGCAAGAAGGCAAAGGGAGAGTGCTTTGTGGTCCCTTTGGAAAACAGGGTTTGAAGGGATTCACTAAGGATTGTTAGTGAATAGGTAAACCACATGGGACGACTAGCATCGAGCTCAAGCTCTCTGTTTCTCGTCACACAGAGAGGCAGGCCGCAGGTCCAAGGCAGCGTGTGTCAAAGCGGTGCTTTAAATGCAGGAAGCTTTTACGGTGTCTTAGGCCATGTGTCTCTGCACTAGGATGCAACATGTAAACGACGGACTGCCTGACACTACTGAGAGCTGTAAGCCACTTTCAGGTGAGGACAACTATATGCCAAAAGAAGGGCAATGGAGGCCTTCTTTCCTTAAGCCACTAGAACGTGTAAATGTGAGCAGCAGATGTATCTCCCTTCTACCGCACCTTGCAAGAACAAAACTCAAAGGGAAAGTGCAGGGAGAATGCTCTGTGTTCCCTTTGGAAAAGAGCTTGAAGGGAAACGTTTTTTTCCTCACTGGAATTTACAGCGTTGCAGGCTCAATTGTGGCAGGGAAACACTGTTGTTCCATATCTTCTCTTCTTAACACAATGCATTTCTCGTCCAGAAAGAGGCAGGCCCCAGATACAAGGCAGCCTGTGTCAAAGCGGTGCTTAAACTCAGCAAGCGTTTATGGTGTCATAGGCCACTAGGCTGTGCACTACATTCTAAGATGTAGGCGACGGAGTGCCCGACACTTCTGGGACCGGTAAGCCCCGTTCAGTGGAGGAGAACTATATGCCAAAAGAAGGGCAATGGAGACCTTCTTTTCTTAAGCCACTAGAAGCTCTAAATATGAACAGCAGTTGTATCTCCCTTCTACCGCTCCTGGGAAGTACAAAACACAGAACGAAGGCGCAGGGGGAATGCTCTGTGGTCCTTGTGGAGAATAGGGCTTGAAAAGTGACCTGAAAACGTTCAGCGTTTTCGGAAGCCACTAGAAGGTGTCGATGTGAACAACAGAAGTATCTACCTTCTACAGCACCGGGAAGCCCCAAAGACCGCAAGAAGGCAAAGGGAGAGTGCTTTGTGGTCCCTTTGGAAAACAGGGTTTGAAGGGATTCACTAAGGATTGTTAGTGAATAGGTAAACCACATGGGACGACTAGCATCGAGCTCAAGCTCTCTGTTTCTCGTCACACAGAGAGGCAGGCCGCAGGTCCAAGGCAGCGTGTGTCAAAGCGGTGCTTTAAATGCAGGAAGCTTTTACGGTGTCTTAGGCCATGTGTCTCTGCACTAGGATGCAACATGTAAACGACGGACTGCCTGACACTACTGAGAGCTGTAAGCCACTTTCAGTTGAGGACAACTATATGCCAAAAGAAGGGCAATGGAGGCCTTCTTTCCTTAAGCCACTAGAATGTGTAAATGTGAGCAGCAGATGTATCTCCCTTCTACCGCACCTTGCAAGAACAAAACTCAAAGGGAAAGTGCAGGGAGAATGCTCTGTGTTCCCTTTGGAAAAGAGCTTGAAGGGAAACGTTTTTTTCCTCACTGGAATTTACAGCGTTGCAGGCTCAATTGTGGCAGGGAAACACTGTTGTTCCATATCTTCTCTTCTTAACACAATGCATTTCTCGTCCCAGAAAGAGGCAGGCCCCAGGTCCAAGGCAGCCTGTTTCAAAGCGGTGCTTAAACTCCAGCATGAGTTAATGATGTCATAGGCCACTAGGCTGTGCACTAGATTCTATGATGTAGGCGACGGAGTGCCCGACACTTCTGGGACCGGTAAGCCCCGTTCAGTGGAGGAGAACTATATGCCAAAAGAAGGGCAATGGAGACCTTCTTTTGTTAAGCCACTAGAAGCTCTAAATGTGAACAGTAGATGTTTCTCCCTTCTACCGCACCTGGGAAGTACAAAACACAGAAGGATGGCGCAGGGGGAATGCTCTGTGGTCCTTGTGGAGAATAGGGCTTGAAAACTGACCTGAAAACGTTCAGCGTTTTCGGAAGCCACTAGAAGGTGTCGATGTGAACAACAGAAGTATCTACCTTCTACAGCACCGGGAAGCCCCAAAGACCGCAGGAAGGCAAAGGGAGAGTGCTTTGTGGTCCCTTTGGAAAACAGGGTTTGAAGGGATTCACTAAGGATTGTTAGTGAATACGTAAACCACATGGGATGACTAGCATCGAGCTCAAGCTCTCTGTTTCTCGTCACACAGAGAGGCAGGCCGCAGGTCCAAGGCAGCGTGTGTCAAAGCGGTGCTTTAAATGCAGGAAGCTTTTACGGTGTCTTAGGCCATGTGTCTCTGCACTAGGATGCAACATGTAAACGACGGACTGCCTGACACTACTGGGAGCTGTAAGCCACTTTCAGTTGAGGACAACTATATGCCAAAAGAAGGGCAATGGAGGCCTTCTTTCCTTAAGCCACTAGAACGTGTAAATGTGAGCAGCAGATGTATCTCCCTTCTACCGCACATTGCAAGAACAAAACTCAAAGGAAAAGTGCAAGGAGAATGCTCTGTGTTCCCTTTGGAAAAGAGCTTGAAGGGATCCTTTTTTTCCTCACTGCGATTTAGAGCGTTGCAGGCTCAATTGTGGCAGGGAAATACTGTTGTTCCATATCTTCTCTTCTTAACACAATCCATTTCTCGTCCCAGAAATAGGCAGGCCCCAGATCCAAGGCAGCCTGTGTCAAAGCGGTGCTTAAACTCCAGCAAGCGTTTATGGTGTCATAGGCCACTAGGCTGTGCACTAGATTCTAAGATGTAGGCGAAGGACTGCCCGTCAGTTCTGGGACATGTAAGCTACGTTCGGTTGAGGAGAACTATATGCCAGAAGAAGGGCAATGGAGGCCTTCTTTCCTTAAGCCACTAGAACGTGTAAATGTGAACTGCAGATGTATATCTCCCTTGTACGCACGTGGGAAGTACAAAACTAAAAGGGAAAGTGCAGGGAGAATGCTCTGTGTTCCCTTTGGAAAAGAGCTTGAAGGGAACCTTTTTTTCCTCACTGGGATTTAGAGCATTGCAGGCTCAATTGTGGGAGGGAAACACTGTTGTTCCATATCTTCTTTTCTTAACACAATCCATTTCTCGTCCCAGAAAGAGGCAGGCCCCAGATACAAGGCAGCCTGTGTCAAAGCGGTGCTTAAACTCAGCAAGCGTTTATGGTGTCATAGGCCACTAGGCTGTGCACTAGATTCTAAGATGTAGGCGACGGAGTGCCCGTCAGTTCTGGGACCGGTTAGCCACGTTCAGTGGAGGAGAACTATATGCCAAAAGAAGGGCAATGGAGACCTTCTTTTCTTAAGCCACTAAGAAGCTCTAAATGTGAACAGCAGTTGTATCTCCCTTCTACCGCTCCTGGGAAGTACAAAACACAGAACGAAGGCACAGGGGGAATGCTCTGTGGTCCTTGTGGAGAATAGAGCTTGAAAACTGACCTGAAAACGTTCCGCGTTTTCGGAAGCCACTAGAAGGTGTCGATGTGAACAACAGAAGTATCTACCTTCTACAGCACCGGGAAGCCCCAAAGACCGCAAGAAGGCAAAGGGAGAGTGCTTTGTGGTCCCTTTGGAAAACAGGGTTTGAAGGGATTAACTAAGGATTGTTAGTGAATAGGTAAACCACATGGGACGACTAGCATCGAGCTCAAGCTCTCTGTTTCTCGTCACACAGAGAGGCAGGCCGCAGGTCCAAGGCAGCGTGTGTCAAAGCGGTGCTTTAAATGCAGGAAGCTTTTACGGTGTCTTAGGCCATGTGTCTCTGCACTAGGATGCAACATGTAAACGACGGACTGCCTGACACTACTGAGAGCTGTAAGCCACTTTCAGTTGAGGACAACTATATGCCAAAAGAAGGGCAATGGAGGCCTTCTTT